>NC_056569.1:9759049-9776604 GCF_013358625.1 Macadamia integrifolia
GTTAATAGGCATTTCAAGTTTGATTCTTATTCAACTTTTAAAGCAAAAAATTTTGCGTGTGTGTGTGTGTGTGTGTGTGTGAGAGAGAGAGAGAGAGAGAGAGAGAGAGAGAGAGAGAGAGGGACATACATGAAGCATGTTGTTGATCTGATCATCAGTAAAACCATGGTTGATCAGAACATCCAAGAAATCTTGTTGGCTTGAAACACTACAATCAACCCTTTCTCTTCTTTCTTTGATGATGTTCTCCCACCTAGCACTGATCTTCTCAAACAATTCCTTCACCCTCTTGTTTAGCCTCTGAATATCTAACCTCCTGAATATTGGAAACAAATCACCCAAGTCAGGAGTTGATGCCAACACCATTATTTTCTTCACCAGTTGCTTAATCCCTCCATCAGTACCATCATCCTCAAAACTAACCAAATCCTTTGACAGGAAAAGATTACTCAAGATGTTAAAAACAGTAGCAAACATTACTTCACCTATGTTCACAGCCTCACCTTCCTTTATACTCAGAAAACTGATCAGCTCCATCACCTTCTTCTCCCTCAAAAATGCCTGAGACTCAATCAGCTTGGATGAGAACAGTTCAGACCGATAAAGGGTACGTAGACTCTTCCATTGATCATTGCATTCAGAAGCCCAAGCAATTGTCATGCGTTCTGGGTTGTCCTTGAGATCGGATGCCGACTGTGGTGCGAAGCGGCCTGAGAGTACGCTGTCATGCACCTTGAGTATCTCAGTTGCTGTAGCTTGTGATGATGCAACTACAAGAAGTCGGGGACCAAGTCTTAGTGAGATGAGTGGACCATAGGTTTGGGCTAAATGGGTGAATGAGACATGGGACTCTCTTCCCATTTGGGGAATGTTGCCTATGATAGGCCATGGAGATGGTCCTGGTGGAAGAGATGGACCTTTGGATGGAGAAGATCTGAAAGTCTTGTAAAGGAGAAAGAGAAGAGATAGCAAGAAGAGAGGAAAGAGGAAATAGATGTCTCCAATGAGAGCTGTTTGAGCCATGGTTCTTACCTAAGTCTTGTAGTTCAGTTCTAGGGTCTATTAAGGTTTATATAAAGGGTCAACAAAGGTGACGAAAGTAGCATTATGTACTTAGGAACTTGATTTTCTTCTTCCCCAAGACACAGTAAACAATATAAGAGATAATGTTTAGAGTGACCTATAGAGTGTGACTGAGCGGACGGTCAAACCTTGGTGGTTAAGGAATTTTTAGTTTGATTTATTTATTCACATGGGGCCAAGGATTCTTGAGATTTGATCCATCACACATCTATATGTTAAGAGGAACCAACAGAATGTGACGGAGCATGCAAGGAAAGGTCAAACCTTAGTGGTTAAGGATTTTTTTAGTGAGAACGGATTAGATTTATGTACGAGATTAGTCTCGTATGTTCCTGGTCCGTAGATTTAGAATCTATTAAATAAAAAAAGAGAAAATGAATTTCAAATCAATGGACCAAGGACGTACAGGATTTTCATTAACTTGATCCACTCTCTTTTTTAGTTTGATTTATTTATTTACTTGGGGACGAAGGATTCTTGAGAGTTGACCTATTACACATCTATATGTTAAGAGTGACCTATAGAGTGTGAGGAGCATGCAAGGAAGTTCAAACCTTGGAGGTTAAGGATTTTTTACTTTGATTTATTTATTTACCAGGGGGCCAAGGATTCTTGAGAGTTGACCCATCACATATCTATTGTATCTTTTGGAGAATTTTTAACTCCACCTTGGATAAAAACACCCTCATCTAATGTCATTATTATTTTTTTATCATAGTCGATATAACTCGCACCCTCTTTTGCTATGCCTAACCAAAAACACCAAGACCATTCGTGAAGGAAATCCTCCTTTGCTGTGGGTGAAGGGAAACTATTTTCTTTATATATATTTCTTTTCTTTTACACACACATATATATATATATATATAGAGAGAGAGAGAGAGAGAGAGGGGGGGGAAGCTTTGGTCAACGTGATAAATTATTAATAGTGTAATGATAAATATAATTTGCTAATGGCTAAATGTCATGGAAGAAGATCCAAAGGTGGAAAGATCATATCACCCAGTAATTATTTTATCACTATTTTTAGTTTTTAATCCCATTTTATTCTTGGTTTGATGTGCAGTTTAGTGATGGATATGTTTGTAGAAACATGGCGATCCAATGGCAATCCGTTTCCACCACATATTACTCCAAGTACGCCAATGACCCAATCTCCATGGCTTGTGTATCCTGAGGAAGAGGACGATGTATTGAATGTTTTTCATCCCTTATTCAAAGGCAGTCTCATAGAAATTCCAGGACTATCCGATTCAGGAATATGTTCCTCAAGCGATGGTTGGTTAGTTATGTGGGAATATTCAAGGCGAGTGTTCTTTCTCAATCCCTTCAATAAGACTATGATTGAACTTCCGGATTTTCCATCCCAAGAATGGGATTTATTACCAGAAAATGAAAAATGGTCGTACCACTTACCAGCATTCTCATTCTCATCCCCTCCAACCTCATCGAATTGTATAGTCTTTGGCATCGCAAGATTACATATTTGCATAATTTGTCAGGGGGAAGCAAGCTGGACTATTCACTAGTGTATAGCCAATAATCTACCATTCATGCTATCTAATACCAATCCAGTATTCCATAATGGGCTTGTTTTACTGCCTCGGTGAAGATGGAAATCTTGGAGTTTTTGATCCACACAAGGATGATGATAGAAGGGAAGAATGCAATTGGATTGTTCTTGATCGTCCCCATACACCATCTTTTGTTTTAACCATTCCAGATGGTAACCGTTTCTTGGTCTAATGTAATGGTAATCTCTTCTCAGTGTTTCAAGGTCACATGGGAAAGGGTGTCTCCGTATTCAGTCTGGGATTTCAGACGATGATCTGGAATCAAGTCCAAGATTTGGAAGATCACATGTTATTCTTTCCAAGTCAAACTTCGCTCTCCTTAAAAATGGATAAGGCAATCGATGGAATGGGTGGCAAGAACTACTTTCCCATATTCTCCTTTTCTTCTTGTGATTGTGATGGTAGTAGTAATAGAGGAGGCATGATCAATTCCTGTTCCTGTGTCTTCTATTCTCTTAAGTACTGAGATGTACCATTCTTTTGGCACCAGTCATTCAAGCCTAGACATATCTAGAATGAAAATTCGGGGAAATTGTGCTTGGATTGAACCCAATTTTATCATACCTTCTAGTAAGGACCTTCAATGGGGTTTGAAATCGTCCACTAATTAAATAAAGTATCAGCTTATATTTCTTACTAGTGCAATAAAAGCTGTAATGTTTTTTTCTAGATCAAAGTATTAACTATGAAGTAATGTTCATTCTTTTTATTCGTTATACTAAAACATTTTTTGTTTTTTTTTTTAGCTCAATGATTGTTAATATGTCATTAAATTCTCTATTACAAATCTTGATTTAGCTTGTTTGTCTTTTTTTTATTTTGGTTTCGATGAAATTGATAAGAATTAATTAGTAGTAAGGGGGAAAAGGGGGTTGAAGGATGAAAGAACACAAAAAGAATAGAGAGGGACTGAAGGATATCACTAAAAGGTAATGGTTTTTCGAGGGTTTTCAGAAAACCAATCCAATGGAGGTTTCATCGAGAAGGATACCATTGTATTTGCATTGAATCTGTTCGATGAATTGCTCGAGAGAAGTTTTGCAACGTGGATTTTGTTCTTTATGGGCTTTGGGCCGGTCAGATAAGTTGTTAGACTTACCCCTGAATAAAATTGAACGATACTAAAATGTATTAATCAACCATTTGTAGGTGAAATCAGGATAATCTTGTTAGTGTATGATGTCTTTTATTTCATCATAGTTTAATCTCAAGAGTAATGGTGCAACGCCTCGACAGACAAGACGGGGGTGTAGGTGGGCGCAGCCCCCCGCTCGAATTTTTTTATTTGAAGGCAATTTTGTACTTTCCAGATTAGGAATTTTCGCTATATATTCATAGTGATGGTTTCTTTCTCTACAATGCAAGCAATACTAAGAGGTGTGAGGGACGAGTATCGTAACCCTATTCTCCGTTGATAGTGAAGCAAGATTTCATTTCACCGAGGACATAAGCAACCTTGCCGAACCTCGTAAATCCATGTGCATTGTTTGTTCTATTTTTCATTATCTACTACATCGTTTTAAGGTTGCGTTTCTATAGATCTTACCTAAGTTCCCACCCACAGTGAGAGAGTAGATGTAGGAAAGATAGTGCAGTAGTGAACAAGTGAAACCTTTCCTAAAATTGAGAGTGGCTCCAGAGTATTCACGTAGATTCTAGGTCATGGACTCTTTTAAGTTTTGTTTGAGATTCATTAACATTGTTTGAGTTGATCCACTTGGTTGACCGTGATCCCATCCTCTTCTCCACGAGTCTAAATTGTCTGCAGCAAGTGGTAAGATGCAATGAGTACCTAACGGCTGGGAGGGAGGGTCCATCCATGCACCCTAGCCATTGGATGCTCACTACACCTCACCACCTCACTGCAGAGAATTTTGACGCCTTCTCCACATCTTTTGCCGCAACCATGGTCTCGACAGGAGCAGGCACATTAGGCGTGTATCCGATGGGTAGACCATCATTCTTTCGTGTTTGGTTGTTGCTATCAAGAAACAAAACTTTGATTGAGATGGAGATGCTCCTGTGTGGCTGTGTCAGTTACTATTCCACATGTACCAAACGAAGGGAAGTTTCCAGATCAGATTGACAGTGGAGAGGTAGCACATCAAGGCTCTCTCTCTCTCCTCTCCTCTTTATTTATAAATATTTGGGTCTCATTTCTCTCTATTCATTAAATATATTATTTTTCTCTTCATATTGGCTTGGCGTGTAAGATATCAATTTAGATGGGCAACATGTAAATCCCCATTTAAATGGGAAGATGGTTAGAAGGAATTGAGGGATGGAGGTTAATATAAGTTGGTAAAGACAAATGAACCTTTTTAAGGGATGGATAGTGGTTAAGTAGAAGGTAAGACTGCATACGTTTTCCCCTTTCAGACCTTGTAATAGTGGAACCCTTGTGCATTGAGTTGCTCTTTCTTTATAGGGGTTAAGCAATAAACAATTAGAGGTGATTTGAGGCAAGGCATCATTTTTCTACCATAAATTGTGGTGCAGTCTATGCTCCTCTAAAGGACTCTCACACAAGGGAAAAAGAGAACTAGCTTCACCATGAAACAATTCATATATATATATATATATATATATTGGTCTCAGGGTTATGGTGCAATTGGTTTCAAGCATGATACCTTCATACGTCCTTTGCTCTTCTTAAAGGTGGAACGGCAAACCAAAAAGTTTGTGCTTTATGGAGATTTCTCCACGAAAATAGTGCACGATCCCAGATAGTATGCACCTTGGTTCTTGCAGGTGGTCTTTCTTCATTTTTTTTACATTTCTTTTTCGTAACACTGTAAAGTCCAAAAAAATGTCATATATAATTCCTCTAAGAGAATTATTCGAAGGGGAGGGGTTTTATGCATAACCACATAAGGTGGGGACAAGTTACAAAGTGTCAAATAAGGGGGGTTTCAACGAACCCCTCTTGTAAGAAGAGGGCAGAACTATGCACAGAACCTTTTACCTTACTTTATAAATGAGTTGTTTTTCACCCAACCTAGTTGTGCAGAGGTGACGAACCAGGCATAACCTATTTCCGAATAGTCATAGAACTAAAAGAAACTGAATATTTACATGATGAGAGTAGAGGTGTAATAGAGGTGTCAATTGGTCCAGTTTCTAATATGTTTCATCCTCTTGATGCCAGGATAGAAACGAGTAATTAACTAATCAATCCTATATATTGAAAAATATGGCCAATTAATAATCAATCCAGCCGATTTTTGTTCTTTATTGATCCTAAACCGGTCTGAAGGCAGGATGACCGGTCAAGTGAGCCCAAAGAGATTTTTTGTCCATGTATCCAAACTTATGATACAATTTGACCCCATAAAAAAAAATAATAATAATAAAAGGGGATAAAGAATGTCAGTCTAGTGTTGCCTACGCCTCTTATGGGCCCTACACTCTAGTGTTGCGGCAACACTAGTCTAAAAGGGTTCTTTCTCCTAAGAAAAAATTATCAAATATGGAGCATGGGACCCACTAGAATATAGGTATCCTTTGGGCTTGGCCAAGGAGAAAGAATAACCAAATGGGTTGGATTTCAAAACCTAGAAGAACCGGAACCGAATTGCACACAACTTGAATGTTAACTAATAAGAGAAGATGAATTATCAAATATTGAAGGGAACAACCTGGATGAAATATGTGGCATTGTCCAGACTCGGGACCCTTAAAATTAATTAGATATTAATATAAGCAGAATGTGATGAAATGCCCATTGTAATGAGTGCTTCCTAAATGGACCTCTACCTCCTTCATGTTTTTTATTTCATACTATTATAATCACAATGTGAGGAGTCTTCATACATTGTTTATTGTTGTGTCATTCTATTTAAGTCTCGTATGTTTTGGTTAAAAAGAAACAACACTTGAATGGAACAAAAGGAATAATATGTTCAAAGGGAAATCTGTCTTGCAACTTGAGATATTGGAGAAAACTAAAAAGGTAGGGCTAAACACCAACAATATTAGAGTTATCCCTTCAATATAGGGGTGCTTCTCCTTTGGTAACCTAGAAATATCTAGTACATTCAGGTTGGAGGAGGATTCAATAAATTTGTTTCAATGATTTGTTCTTGTTATATGAACTTTGCCTAGTGATTTTAGAATCAAATTTACCCAACAAGGAATTGAAATGTTCATTTCTTATTTGATTCTTCTCAGGTGCAGATGCAAACTCTAGATCAAAGCGGAACTTTTGCTTAGGAAATTATGCCTTCGAGAACTTCGGCTCCAGAATTCCTGGAATTGAGTCCAGCTCCAGTAACTTCGGCCTCAAAAGTTCCGACTAGGAAATTCCTCTCTGCAAAATCAGATTCACTCTTGTTCTTCATATCAGTCTCTTCTCCTCCATCCATCAGCATCACTTTCTCAAGTTCTTCCTCCCCTACTTTCTTGTGTTAGAACCTTGGTTTCTTCATTCTAGAAGCCATGTTGAAAATCAATAATGAAGATGATGAAGGCATCTCCAGGAGTCTCCAACTCTTGTTCTTTTATCCACGCCTAAGATAGAATTCAATCGCAGCCCTTTGTCCTAGGGCGCCATCCTATTGGGGGCAGGTCTAGGTTTCAAAGTGGGCTGTAAATCAGCTCTCATGGCAGTTGCCAGTCGAAGGAGATTGGCCTTAGAGAAGCTAATCGGAGCATGACCAAGTAAGCTAATCGAAGCACGACCAAGTAACCAAACTCCCGGGGAAGGCAATCCCGAGAGAAAAAAATATGAGAATAGAGAAAAACAATTAAATAAATAATTTTTTGTAAAACTAACATGTAATTAGCTAAGTAAACATGATGACTAGGGGTCGGCTTAAAGCCAAACTAGGGCCAAAGTCAGGATAAGTCAGGGTAATAAAATCAGGGTGGGCCAAAGATATCAACCCTTCTCCGCCCTGACCCTGACTCAGGGCCAAAAATTTCAGGGGTCGGGCCAACCCTTAGGGCCAAAATTTTTGGGTTGGGCCATATTCGGCATCAAGGCAGGCTGGGGGCGAGCTCGGGCCGTTAGGGCCAAACTTGCACCCCTATCTATTACTAGGGATGAAACAGGGTCGAGTTGGGTCGGGTTTCTTAAAGCCCTAATCCAATCCTAAGTCCTCAAAATTCAACTCAAGCTCGACCCAACCCTACCAAGTTTATGTTCAAGCCTGACCCTATCGGGTTCATACCAATCCAACCCGGCCCTAATTGACCCTATCAGGGACGGGTTGGGCTGGGTTGGGTTGACCTTGGCTTCTACAATGATTGGATTGAACTTGATAGGAACTCTAAATCCTAATATAAAAATTCAGGATTGAATTTCAGGCCAGGTTGGTCGGATTGGGCTGGGTTGAAGCTTGAACCAGAGCTCGACCCAACCCTAACCTAGGGTTGGGGTTCTGGTTTCTATCTCCTTCCTCTGTAAATCCCTTTGCACATCTAGATCGGTTTTGTCCTTAGTTGTGCTTTTCGTTCCACCAAAGATCTTTGGTCCAAGCTTTACATACACAGAGAACTCACCAAGAAAAAGTAATCAATCGTCGAGATGGTGGAAGAGGAGAGGAAGAAAAGGAAGTGGAATCATTAGGATGGCTAACAGAGTCTTCTGTGATGTCGAAAAATCATAAGGCCATCGAAGGCGTAGGCGCATCTTCCATCCTCTAACTTAAGGCACATCTTTACAAGTCCCAAGAAGAGGCCAAGAAGACCAAGTTGGCCAAGGAGTTAGCCCCTGATGTAGAATTCCACCGAGACAAGAAGAAGATCGTTACCCAGGTTGAATTCACACAGAAAAACTCCGGTGTAGAATCTCAAGCTACCAAGTACGTTATTTGTTGTGTTTTGTATTGTTTTCATCATTTTCTTATGTGGGTAAACTTTACTGAGCAATTTCTTCAAATCTTAATTCATTACAATTCTATGTCAAGGACTTTCTTAAGAATGCTTTTGGGTTTACATGAATTTAAACTGTGGATTCTCTGAACCTCTCTATTTCATTGATCGGGGATGGCGTAGTTGTTGGTGCAGCAGTATTTATGCCTCAATGAGGGACAGCGGATAGTGTGAGATGACCTGTTTATTACTAAAATGTATATCCCTTGTGGGTTTTAGTAAAGCAAACACAGATAATCATCATCTTTCCTCGTGTATTGGCTTACATGTCTCAAAAGTTTTATTGCTAGCCAGCTCCAACAATGGAAAAATAAATTTTGATTCCCTATGTTCTATTTTATAAGCCAACGTCGGCAAAAATAGTAGTCCAGGACTACTTCAAATGGTCTGAAAATTTTTTATGTCAAATGGGAGTAATAGCTCGATTTGATTTTTTCAGTGGCTGAGAATGGGGTTGAAATATATTAGAATTTATATTTATTTTATTGTAATTAAGTTTCAAAATGAGCTTTTTCTTTTATGTGTTTTATGACTTGTAATGGTGTGGGACCCTTAGGATCAAGGCAGTGGAAAATAGTCAATAACACCCTATGGGTGCCCTAAATTCCATTCATGACCATTACCATGAGTGGAGAGGTGGGAAAAGAGAATTGAATGGGATTAATTTCATTTATGAAATTATTTCTTAATTCATGCCATAGGTTATTGCCAAATGGAGGTAAATGGTCAATGTCATTATGTGGGTGCCCTAAAGTCCATTCATGGTCGCTACCATAAGTGGGGAGGTGGGCTAGAAAATGGTCAATAACACCTTATGAGAGCTCTAAATTTCATTCATGGTCATTACCATGAGTGGGGAGGTGGGCTAAGGAATTTATTGGGATTAATTCATTAATTCAATAATTGAATTAATTCCCAATTCATGTCCATATGATATTATTCTCCAATTAACTTGCCATTAGTTGGAGGTTACTCTTAGGGAATCCAAGAGGGTGCAAATGTTGGTTTTGGGTCTATATAAACCCAATCAAATACCTTGCAGAGACATACACATTCACACATTGGCAATCCATCTATTTCTACTCTTTGCAACCATACACGTCTTTTTCTTTCTTCTATTTTCTCTAAGTCTTGTGTAAGGTTAAAGAGGAGTGTTGTACTGTAGCTTTTTACTCCTTGAAAGGACTAGAAGAACTGTCTCATCTTCTAGTGGGAGGTTGTTTTATCTTAGAGGTAGAGGTGCAGAACAACTCTTGGCAGTAGAAGGCATCAATTACCTTAAAGGCAACACTACAAGTGTGACTCAACCTCAATTCTATTTGAAGCTTCTTCAATTGCTGTGGTGGTGATTCAACATCTATTTCAAGCTTTTTCTCATCTCATTTCAACCAATGATCAATACTATAACATCATAGTAGTTTCTACTGCAAAAACTTTGTATTGCAATTTGTTTTATTTTTGTAAGAAATTGTAATACAATTACCCAACAAAATCCCCCAAGATTCCTGGTGTTGGAGAAACTGGACTCCTATACTTAGGTCATCTTGGGAATGAGGTTTGTCATGCTGTCTATAAGGTATGAAACATTTGCAAGTGTAATCAGGTAGATGCACAATATGAGTTTCCTAGATATTAGGTTAGAAACTCAAAAAGTTATTCTGGTTTGTGATCTTACCGTATTGAGGGTTCCCCAGATGTTGGTCAATGAATTCTTATGCCTTTATTTGGTACCAATAAGTTCAAGGTGTATTATCATGTTCATAGAGTTGCTCCAAAATACTTTGATCACCAGGGATGTTTGAAATCGTCCACTAATTAAATAAAGTATTAGCTTATGTTTCTTACTAGTGCAATAAAAGCTGTAATGTTTTTTCTAGATCAAAGTATTAACTATGAAGTAATGTTCATTCTTTTTATTCCTTATACTACAACATTTTTTTTTCTAGTTCAATGATTGTTAACATGTTATTAAATTCTCTATTACAAATCTTGCTTTACCTTGTTTGTCTTTTTTTTAATTTTGTTTTCGGTGAAATTGAAAAGATTTAATTAGTAGTAAGGGGAAAATGGGGATTAAAGGGTGAAAGAACACAAAAAGAATAAAGAGGGACTGAGGGATATCACGGGTTTTAGAAAACCAATCCACATGTTCTTTCAGTTTCGGTATGGTATTTTAAACAATGGAGGTTTCATCGAGAAGGATACCATTTTATTTGCATTGAATCTGTTCGATGAATTGCTCTAGAGAAGTTTTGCAACGTGGATTTTGTTCTTTATTGGCTTTGGGCCGATCAGATGGGTTGCTAGACTTACCCTTGAATAAAATTGAACGATACTAAAATGTATTAATCCACCATTTGTAGGTGAAATCAGGATGATCTTACCTAAGTTCCCACCCACAGTGAGAGAGCAGATGCAAGAAAGAAAGCGCAGTAGCGAACAAGTGAAACCTTCTTTAAGTTTTGTCTGAGTCCAGGGGTGAAAGTTTGGCAATGACAACTCAAATCCACCCTACCCGCCTTGAGTCCAAATAGGATACAAGGCTGGGGCCAAGTTTTTTTTACCTTGAGGGCGGGTTAAGGTTGAAAACCCCCAACCCTTGGTGAGGGTTGGGTCGGGCTCGGGCTCGGGCTCGGGTTGAGGCCCAGCCCAACTCAGCCCGAAATTTACCTTAAATTTTTATATTAGAATTTAATGGGCTCTTATTGGTATTTCATTTTTCTATAATTTTTTAATATATAAAATATGAATGGTAAAATAAGGTCAATCAAGGTTAATCCAACCATTGCCGAAGCCGGGGTCAACCCAACCCAGCCCAACCTGACCCAACCCAATTCTGACAGATTCAATTATGGCCAGGTTGGGTTGGGCCTGGGTTGAATTTTGAGGATCTAAGGTTGGGTTAGGGTTTTAAGAAACTAGGCCCAACCTGGCCCTGTTTCACCCCTAGTTTCTCCGACCTCAGTGAGTTGATCCACTTGGTTGACCCAATCCCATCCTCTTATCCACAAGTCTAAATTGTCTGCAACGAGTGGTGAGGTGCAGTGAGCATCCAACGGCTGAGAAGGTCCGTCCATGCACCCTAGCCGTTGGATGCTCACTGCACCTCATTGTAGATGATTTTGACACCTTCTCCCCCATCCTTTGCCACAACCATGATCTCGGTAGGAGTAGGCACATAATGCGTGTATCTGATGGGTAGACCATCGTCCTTCAGGGTTTGGTTGTTGCTATCGAAACATAAAACTTAGATCTAGATGGAGATACTCCTGTGTCAGTTACTATTCCACATGTATCAAACGAAGGTAAGGTTCCAGATCTGACAGTGGAGAGGTAGCAGATCAAGGCTCTCTCTTCTATGTCCTCTCTCTTCATTAAATATCTGGGTCCCCTTTCTCTCTACTCATTAAATATACTATTTTTCTCTTCACATTGGCTGAGCATGTAAGATGCCAATTTAGACGGGCAGCATGTAGATCCCTCTCTCATCTTTCTATTAAAAGTTTTTATTTACTTATATTTAAATGGGAAGATGGTTAGAGGGAAGGGATGGAAGTTAATATAAGTTGGTTAAGACAAATGAACCTTTTTAAGGATAGATAATGGTTAAGTAGAAGGTAAGGCTGTGTATATTTGTCCCTCCCAGACCTTGTAGTAGTGGAAACCTTATACATTAGATTTCTCTTTCTTTATAGTGGTTAAGCGAAAAATAGTTAGAGGGGTTTCAAGGCAAGGCATCATTTTTTCTACCATAAATTGAGGTGTAGTTTATGGTCCTTGGAATCCCACCCAAGTAATGGAAAAGAGAACTAGCTTCACCATGAAACCATTCATGTTATATATTTTGGTCTAAGGATTATGGTGTAGTTAGTTTCAAGCAAGATACCTTCATATGTCCTCAGCTCGTTTTTAAAGGTGGAACAATAAGCCAAAAACGTTTGTGCTTTGGAGATTTCTCCACGACATAATGCACGATCCCAGATAGGCTGAACCTGGGATCTTGTAGGTGGTTTTTTTTTTACACTCTTTCCATTTCTTTTTCATAACAGTGTAAAGTCTAAAAAAATGTGATAATTTCTTTCGGAGAATTATTTTAAGGGGAGGGTTTTTAATGCACAATCACACCAGGTGGGGATGAGTTACAAAGTGTCAAATAAGGGGGTTTTTAGCGAACCCCTCTTGTGAGAAGGGGGTAGAACTATGCACAGAACCTTTTGCCTTACTTTTACAAAGGAGTTTAGGGTTTAGGGTTTAGGGTTTTCGGAGAATTATTTTAAGGGGAGGGTTTTTAATGCACAATCACACCAGGTGGGGATGAGTTACAAAGTGTCAAATAAGGGGGTTTTTAGCGAACCCCTCTTGTGAGAAGGGGGTAGAACTATGCACAGAACCTTTTGCCTTACTTTTACAAAGGAGTTTAGGGTTTAGGGTTTAGGGTTTTCGGAGAATTATTTTAAGGGGAGGGTTTTTAATGCACAATCACACCAGGTGGGGATGAGTTACAAAGTGTCAAATAAGGGGGTTTTTAGCGAACCCCTCTTGTGAGAAGGGGGGTAGAACTATGCACAAAACCTTTTGCCTTACTTTATAAAGGAGTTATTTTTCACCAACCTAGTTGTGAGGTGATGTGCCAGGCATAATCTATTTCCAAATAGTCAGACTTTAAAGAAACTGAATATTACATGATGAGAGTAGAGGTGTCAATTGGTCCAGTTTCTAATAGGTTTCAGCCTCTTGAGGCCATGATAGAATCGATTAATTAACTAATCAATCCTATAAATAGAAAAATAGTGTCAATTAATAATCAATCTAGTCGATTTTGGTTCTTTATTGATCCTAAACCGTTCTGAAGGCAGGATGACCCGTCAACTGCGTAAAGAGATCTTTTAGTCCATGTATCCAATCTTATACAATTTGACCCCATAAAAAATTAAAAAAAAATAAATATAATATTTATATATATTAAAAAAAAAAAAAAAAAAAAAAAAAGAGAGAGAAAGAACCTTGTCAGTCTAGTGTTGCTTGCGCCTCTTATTGATCCTGCACTCTGGTGTAGGCACTTATTGATTATGTATTTTGGTGTTGCCTACACCCATCTAAGAGGGTTCTTTTTCCCAAGAAAAATTATCAAATATAGAGCATAGGACTTAACAGCTCACAGACCACCACTAGAATATAGTAATCCTTTGGGCTTGGCCAAGGAGAAAGAATAACCAAATGGGCTGGATTTCAAGAACGCAAGAACTAAAAGAACATGAATCATATTGCACACAATTTGCATGTTAACTAAGAGAAGAATGTCGCTGAAATATATGGCATTGTCCAGGCTCTGGACCCTTAAAATTAATTGGATATTAATATAAGCAGAATGTGATGAAATGCCCATTGTAATGAGTGCTTGCTAAATGGCACCTCTACATCCTTCATGTTTTTTGTATCATATTATCATAATCACAATGTGAGGAGTCTTCATACATTATTTATTGTTGTGCCATTCTATTTAAGTCTCGTATGTCTTGGTTTAAAAAAAACAACACTTCACTGGGACAGAAGTAATAATATGTTCAGTGGTGAATCTGTCTTTCAACTTGAGATATCGGAGAAAATTAAAAAGGTAGTGCTAAAAACCAATAAAATTAGAGTTTTTATCCCGTCAAACTTACCTGTTTGCATATCTTTGTCTTGTGCTTTTAGAATCAAATTTACCTAATTAAGAATTGAAATGTTTGTTTCTTATTTGATTCAAGAAATGGAAAATAAAGGTATATTCAAGTGTTATTTTATTTTCTCAGGTGCATATGAATCAGAGTGGTTTCAGCCTCGGAAAACTTCGGTTTCAGGAATTCCAGAGCCAAGTCTGGCTCCAGGAACTTGGCTCTGGAATTCCAACTGTGGAGACTTCAGTTCGGCAAAATCAGATACAATGTTTTTCTTCAGATCAGTCTCTTCTCCTCCATCCCGCTCCAACTCCAGTTCTCTCACTGCAACCGTCAATTACACTATCACCCACACCAGGTACCCACGCCAGGTCCGAAGTAGAGGGTAAAATGCATGGAAAGTCTTGCTTTTTGGGATACAAAACCCATAATAAGAGTCCAACTTTTTTGGGTTCAAGTGGTGGCTTATGGCTGCAAAAACATTGATGTGAAATGATGAATATCCTCCAATAAATGAATAAATAAATTGTGAAATATTATCTATGAATGTTCACCAACATAGACTATTATATTTGGAAACATTCATGACAACCCGATAACTAGATTAATTTTGAAGTCGAAGGATAGGGGAATCTTAGTCCTACGATCTAAAGTTCAAGACAGAACTCAATCACAGCCCTTCGTCCTAGTTCGCCATCCTATTTGGGGATGGTGAGGCAACTCTCAGGCGAAGGCAATAACCAACAAGGGCTACGCAACGAGCTAAATAGAAGCAAAAATGGGGTATGATGCAACAACCATGGATTTCTCAACTACCAAAACATCAGCAGTTTGAAGTTGTGATGATCGGAACTCAAGCAGTAGGGGTGACCGACGAAGTACAAGGAAGTAGACGAAGCGGTTGCACATGGAATCATCTTCAAATTCCCTGTCACCCATTCTGATATCTCGGGGACATGAAGTCAAACATCTCTACTGATGCTTCAAAGAATCTAAATGTTTGATTCAAGCGACCATTGACAGATTCCTTGAGAGAAACTACTCTTCATATCCGATCGATTCCTGAAACCCTTGCTGGTCTCGGGCTGGTCTCTTACCGGAGAAGAAGGAAGAGAGATGGTAAATGGAAAGGTATGGCTTCGAGTAAGAATGAAAGAAAAAGAAGGGTTGGAGAGGACGAGATCCAGCCATGGTCGAGACTAAAAAGATGGACAGGGCAGCGGCTATGGAATTGGATAGGGAATAAAAAAAAATGAGAATAAAGAGGATTAGGGATTGAAGGTTTGATATCCCCAGATCCCCAATCTTTATTAATTAAACCTATCTTCAATTAAGCAAAAAAAAAAAAAAAAAAAAAAAAAAAAAAAAACAATTAAATAAAACATTCTTTTTTAGAACTAACATTCAATTAAATCATTAATCTAACTAATCTGGCACGAAATTAAATTAAGCTATAAGTAAACATGATAATTAGGGGCCAACCAAACCAGGGCCAAAGTCAGGATAATAAAATTAGGGTCGGGCGGGTTAAAAACATCAATCCTTATCCGCCCTAACCTTGACTCAGGGCCAAAAATTTTAGGGTTGGATCGACCATTAAGGTCAGAATTTTTGGGTAAGGCCATATTCGGATCAGGGCAGGCTAGGGCGGGTTTGGGCCATAGGGCCAAACTTGCACCCCTATCTGGTACTAGGGGTGAAACAGGACCCAAACCCTAGGTCTTCAAAATTCAATCCAAACCATACCCAACCCTACCGGGTTTATGTTGAGGCCTAACCCTATCGGGTTCATACCAACCCAATCCGGCCCTAATTGACCCTGTCAGGGCCGGGTTGGGCTGGGCCAGGTTTGGGCTGGGCTTGGTTGATCTTGGCTTCTACAATGGTTGTTGGATTAACCTTGATATATAGAAGCTCTTCTAGATTATAATATAAAAATTCAAGGTTGAATTTCAGGCTAGGTTGGGTCTGGTTGGGCGGGTTGAATCTTAAACCCAAGCCCGACCCAATCCTAACCCAGGGTTGGGGTTCTGGTTTCTATCTCCTTCCTCTGTAAATTCCTTTGCACATCGAGGTCAGTTTGTCCTTGTTATGCAATTCTCTTTCGTTCCCATAAAAAATCTTTGGTCAAGGCATCACACACACACACACACAGAACTCACCAGGAAAAAGTAATCAATCGTCGAGATGGTGGAAGAGGAGAGGAAGAAGAGGATGGGGGGAGTCATTAGGACAGCTAACTGAGTCTTTTGTGATGCCGAAGAAGCATAAGGCCATCAAAAGCGTAGGCGCATCTTCCATTCTCGAATTGAAGGCACATCTTCACAAGTCCCAAGAAGAGGCCAAGAAGACCAAGGAATTAGCCCCCATGTAGAATTCCACCAAACCAAGAAGAAGATCGTTACTCATGATGTATTCACACAAAAAAAACTCCGGTGTTGAATCTCAAGCTACCAAGTACGTTATTTGTTGTGTTTTGTATTATTTTCTTCATTTTTTTTTTTTTGTGTGTGTATGTGTATAAACTTTACTGAGCAATTTCTTCAAATCTTAATTCATTACAATTCTATGTCAAGGACTTTCTTAAGAATGCTTTTGGGTTCATGTATTTGAAATGTGGATTCTCTTAATCTCTCTAATTCATTGATCAGAATGGCGCAGTTGTAGGTGTAGGAGTATTTATGCATCAATGGGGGAGAGAGGATAGTGTGAGGAGCTGTTTATCAATTTTCGTACCAAAAAATAAAAAATTTATCAATATGGTAAAAAGACTTTACTTCTTTCTTTTCCTCTTTTTTTTTCTTTTTACAATCCCGGGAAAGTTTTCATCCACCCCTGTTGGAGGGTTTCACCCACCTTCTTATTAATCCCTCTACAGTATAAGGTCAAAAATACCCCTCAGGTCCCATCCAAGCACTCTCACGCCCCACTGTAAAGAAAAGTTCTGTCATCGTGGGTGAAGAAAAACTCAATACTATAAAATCCTATGGCCCATAATTTTCTTTTAATATTTCCCAACACAATAGGTTTTATGCAAGCATCGTAGGCGATGGGGTGTCAAAAACAGCTCACCCAGCTGAACCCATCAGAATCTGAAAAAGGCCTAGGCTGAACTATGCAATCTGTAAGGTGAACTTGGGTTGGGATTTTGAAGCCCGACACCGTATCAGGCTGAGGCATTGGGTTGACCATGGCCCAACCAACCCGGAAATATTGTAAGTTAATGGTGTTAGAAATCTCTTCTCTTTACAAATGGCATTGGTTTTTATATCTAAACCCAATTATTAAAATTTGGGTTTAATTATGTGCTTGGTGGCTGGATGGAGACCCAAACTGAAATAATTATGATAAAAGTTTTATTATGTTA
>NC_056569.1:9776646-9803895 GCF_013358625.1 Macadamia integrifolia
GGACTTATAGGCTATAGCCCCCTCAAGTTGATTTCCATGTTTTCTTTTTTTTTTTTTCCTGGATAGACGATATTCCATGTTGGACAGATAAAATAAATTTTCAATGCTAAACCCATGTGCTTTGATGGATTTTACCATTGATATCCATTTAGATCGAACCATAGTAATATTAATTTATCAAATAATTGAATCGTTTATTATCTTGATATATCTTCAGCTCCTATTTTTGTAGTGTCGTTTTTGCGGTTTACACCCATATAATTAGGGTTACGTTCTATTAGGCAAATAAGTTTGGGTAGGAAAACTCAAGGTCTGGTGGAACCCTTGAGTGAGGCATTCCACAGTTGTTATGCAACATATGGGGTATTATTGACCATTCATAAATGAGGGGCAGTTCCTTCGTGAGGTAGGAAGGAAAATTTCCCCCTACTTTTTTTATCCATTTTATGTATTCTAAATATAGTTTAAGTGAACCCCAAGGAGGTAGCCGAGTTGGTAAAGGGTCTTCACCTTAGTAAGCGTGTAATTCTGAATTCGACTCATCTTACTTTCTTGGGGCCACTCACACGGGGTGTTTAGTGCTCTTCACTGCTTTCAGTGAAAGTTGAAAGGTTCTCATTCAACCCTGATATGACCCAATCCATCTACATTACAAGATTCGCTCCATCTAAATTGCAAGGTCCACTCAACCACATAGTGGAATCATGTCAAACTATCCTGCTCAAAACAGACAATTTCGAAGACTCAAAATTGAAGCAGGCTAAATGTGGCAATGACCATATGCCTTTGATATGAGAAAAGGGAAAACAAAATAAAATAAAAATGAAGGTCACCAAATGCATTGTGCCAAGATCTAATCCTAGATTAATTATAAATATTTTATTGAAAAGAAAATACCTCATTTGAACAACTTTACTTTGCTAAGCTTACCAAAGAAACCATTTATTTTGTGCCATTTTGGAATGATATTGTGGCAATTTCGGCCATTTGATAGATAGTGCATAGTCTGAATTATCCATGTATCAAATTTCATATCCTAATTCAATCAATTACTATCTCAAATATTGGTGTGCATATATACTTTTACGATACATCAACCACTACTGTGCACTACGAACATTAGGATAGCCTAGTGGTGGTAGCTTCGGCTTGTGGAGTCGGCACCTAGGGGAGGAGGTTGTGGGATCGAACCCTGTCGTACGCATTGTGTGAGTGTGTATGTGTGTTTTCTTATTTATTCTATACCCACCCGTGGGTTGCCCAGATGGTTAGGGCGAACTGGGGATTGTGTGGATTAGGCGCACGGTCTTAGGTTCGATTCCCCATCTGTGCATCTACTATTTAAGTGGAGATCATGGCGGTAGGTTGCTATGCTAATCTCCCCGAAGATTAGTCGAGGTGCGTGTAATCTTGAATTTCCAAACCTCAAATTTTCCATTTGTCATACTTTTGGGCCTCATCTGTAACAAATATTTGGGCCTCGGCAGGTCTATAGGAAAGCTTTGCGTTAGTAGAAAAATCAATCATTAATTGATAAATGGATTGTGTTTATAAGAAATCGTTAAGCAGTGAGTTTAAATAGAAGAATCACATGAAGGTAAAGATGTTATAATTGGTGTTGGAATCAAATAGAATTCTTACCTAATGACATGTGCCATCACTAATAATGCACCTGTGCTTGCGGCTGCAATCACCAATCCTAGCTTCATCTTATTCTTCTTTACAAAAAGAACAATAAGTAGTGGCAGTAGAGCTCCAACTATGGGTGCAAGATAAGAGTACCTTGTCACCACCTTGGATGAGATGGGGAAATAATCTCCTTTCTTGCTGTCCTCGAGGATATCTTTTTCTTTCTCATGCAAAGCTTTACTTTGTCCCTGCATATGCATCTTCATCTTCATCATCTGAAACATCTTTGCAGATTGGACGGCATCAGGCATTACCCACACTGAATTAGCCATCTTGCACTGATCCACTGCTGAAACATCAAATCACAAAGATAATTTATCATGAAATTATTGAGAAACAAATGCTCTGCTTTTATCTAATATGTAAGGCAATGACTCTTTCAAAATGTTATGTTTTAATGGATGTATCTTGATAAACTTATGAAGTATTGGCAATGCTTGACTAACCCCTCTTTAATTCTAGTTAATGATTTTGAAGAAGCTAAACTTTGAGCTGCTTCCCATCATGGAGAGTGACACTCCAAGCACTCATATCTTATTTGAAAAAACGTTGTGCACAAAAAAAGTATTAAGTTTTCCTTTACATGGTGATGTGAAGCTATGATTGGACTCTGGGTACTACATTTTTTATTCTCACCCCTTATTGGACTGTAATGATTTTTTTTAGGTTTTTCTTTTCATTATTTGTTCTACTCAATTTTGTCGATGTTGGCCATCTCATATCGATTAGAATCATTTGTGTTTCTAATCTTACATTAAATTTTCTAGGAGTCGAACACTTGACCTCCCTACTCTGATACCATGTTTGCTATCATTTCATCTAAAAACTCAAACTGTTAGGGAAGGGCAACGTCAATGTATATATCATCACTGCCCCACATGTGCATGCCAAGATCCCATGGTCCTTGCACGTGGAGCTCATGTGGAATTTCTGTCGTGCTGCACGAAAGGAGAATAAATGTCAGGAAAACTCTTCCAATGCATTTCCCAGAGTCTAACACTTGACGTCCCTGCTTTGATTCCATTTGCGCTACTCTTTCACCTAAAAGCTCGAACTATTAGATCAACAGGTACTTCGTCCTATTCTTCCTCCTTCTGTCTTATTTTTCATTTCTTCTCCTATCTTATTATTCCTTTGTTTGTTCCTGTTCCTACAACTGGCAACCCATCTTATGATAAAAAAGAAAATTGCTTTGAACTCCTTGATAGAAATCGATTGTGCTTGAAATTTTGGGGTTTGAATCATTACCCTAGGGAAATTTGAAACTCAGGAATCCAGACCCAAACAATACATCCACTGAGAGATTTCAACAGATATCAGAACAAGCCTGAACTTCTACCGCCAGATTTCTCTTCAAGTCGATTTTGCTCACATATGGTTTGATCTTTGAGTCGATAATCGCCTGCTTTTGGAAGGCCTAAGGGTTAAGACTATAACCCTACAATCTCTAGTCCAAAAGTGAAGTGACGAAGAAGATTTTCCCTCCTTTTCCCATCTGTTCTACTGTGGCTACTGTTCACACTTCTGTTAGAATCATGGAGCAGAAACATTGTTTCTCTTATTCTTATTATTAAAGACACTTTAATCTGTAAGATCAAACACCAAGAAACACGAATAATAAAAAGACAATAGATTCGTACGACACAGAGATTTAACAAGGTTCACACACTTCTAAGTTCTCTTACAGTTTGACCCTTTCACTTGCTACTTTCTATATAAGGTGCATATTTGCTTCTGAAATTATAAGATTTTCACTGATTTTTAGAATTGAATTATTTGTTCTTTGGTGGGGCCATAGTGATCCGATTTAAGGGTTTTCGACCCGAGATCTCATCATACCACAAGAAGGAGACCCTGTTGCATCATCTCTGTCCCGTGGCACCTTCCTTGTGGTGTTATATTGCAGCAGACCTTCAGTCCACAACAACTCCTATTCTGGCCATCAGAAATAGCCATTGTTTTGAGGGTGGGATCCTCCCCTTGAGACATTCCATCGACCATAATCTCAGCCCCAGCTAATTGTTAGTTTTGCATTGTCCTTAATAACTAATTTCATTTCTTGCTCCTATCTTTCAATCTAACCATCAGTTTTGATGGCATACTTGGAGAGATGTATCCAGCCATCAATCCCAACCCTTGACTATAATTTGGTGTTGATCTGACCAGAAGTTTGTTAGATCTTGGTTGTTGCTAAATTAGGCCTACTTTCTATTTTTCTCTTTCTATTGTAGAAACATATCTAACCCTTGGATCATCCTCAAACTTCGGAAGTATTGTTCTTCTACCTATTCCCCACATTCGTCCAGATTCCCAGAACCTAGGCTTGATCTAAGCCTTGTTTCCTCGGCCATTGGTTCTCTTTTGTAGCTGGAAATTATACCCTACAGTACTACTTGTGGGTTGGGTTTATTACTTGTTGTTTTAGTTAATCCAGCCCTATTAAAAACTTTCCAATGAAATACAAAATGATACAAATTTAATCAAAATTCTACAGTAACCAAAGCATGAAAGCTCTCTTCGTTTTTTGTGAATTCCCAACTTCTTCTTCTTCCACACCTTCATATGAACATAACATAGTACATTCTTTATCTCTCCAATATGAATTCTTCATCTTCCACATCTTCATACGAACATAACATAGTACATTCTTTATTTCCTCAATATCTTCATATTACTTTAACTAGCTCAACAATGGATCAAATTGAAATATCGGGTCTACTTTATTTGGCATCATTTTCACAATTTCACTTCATTTAAGAAAAAGGAATAATAGAAGTGTAGAATCAATGAATACACACATATATGATACAATTCAAGAATAAAGAAACAAATAACTTTTCTAGACAGAGAAAAATAAAAGCATATTCAATGCAGTATTTATTTTCTAATTGTCCACCTAATAGTTTGGTTAGTATTTCTCTTAAACCTTTCCTACAGTTACTTCAGTGCTTGTGCACTGCCAGTCAAAGCTTGTCATTCAATTGCGAAGAAATAGAAACATATCTTGGCAGTTGGCACTACGTCTGTCAAAGCGATCCAATGCATCATACAGTAAAGCTGCAGTTAGTGTACTTCCAATCTAAAATAACGGTAGAATCTGGAACTCATTGTAAGTATTCAATACTTGTATTTGTAACGATCCTCACTCCGTCACACTCTGGGACAAGAGTAATAGGTTCATCATATAGAGAGCGCATTGGTTCTCCATAAGGACCCACCATCAAAAGCATATAATCCCAATAAAGTAGCACACTGTCCATTCCACACCAAGCTAACTGCTCTGGAGGCAAGGTTGACGGCAATATGAAAGTAAAAAAGTAATGTGGCCCAGTAACTTGTTGCAACATGTTAAGTGCAATATACTATTTAGGATGCCATCAAAACCATTCTCAACAAGCAATGCTAAATACAACCAAAACAAAATTTTCCACTATTCCTCAAGGAAAAGAAGAAGTAAACAAAACCTTTTAATGAAATAAAGGGGACAGAGAGAAAGGCAATTTTGCAGAAGAAAAACAGAAAAACATAATTGAGGCATGAATAAGTTGCAAGTTGTCATCCAATATATGGATAAAAATTATGTGGAATTCTACCAAGAGTTACCATAGTATCCTATTGAACAAGATTCAATGATGTTACAATCCAATGATCAAAATGCAAGTTTTCACTATTCAGGGCTATCTCGTTCTATTTTTTTTTTTTTTTTTTTTGCAGAAAATTTCAAAACTGACCTCACAATTATACTCAAAAATGATCTTTGAGAAGTCAGTAGAAATGACCAGAATCAGCCCATCATGCGTAAACGAAGCAATCAACTTCCCATTCCGTAACACCACCATTTTTTGCAACGGACCCCCCCCATCCCCAAGCTGTTGAATCAATTCCTCTTCAACAAGCAAAACCTGATCATTTACCGCAAGAAGAACCTCCGCATTCCCTGACATCGTATAATGTGGCTCAATCACCGCCATACAAATCGGCAACTCTTCAATCGCCGTCTCAGCAATCTTACATGGTTTTGGATTGTTGAAATAAGGAATCAGAAAATCCGCCACCCTTCGGTGACACAAACCATTCCCCCAAAACACGCACTCAACCACATTCTGCTCAAAACACTCCTTACCTATGGAGATGTTTGGTTCTTGGAGCTTTGCGTGGATGTTGTAATGGTACATTGTGTAAAAACGCAACCCTAAAACGATGCAAAAGATAATGAAAAAACAATAACAAGCAATGCACACAGATTTACAAGGTTCAGCAAGATTGCCTACGTCCCTGGCAAGATGAGATCCTGCTTCACTATCAATAGAGAATAAGGTTACAACGCTCGTCTGTCACACCTCTTAGTATTGCTTGCATTACAGAGAAATAAACTCTCGTTACAAATATAGAACGAAAATCTTAATCCGAAAAGTACACAATTGCCCTCAAATAAAAAATTTGAGCGGGGGGCTCCTGCCCCCTTTGCACCCCCACGGATTACTAACCGGTAGCAGGACCGTGGTCCTACCTATCAAGGCGTTGCACCAGTATTCCCTGGATTAAACTATGACGGAATATAAGACATTATACACCAACAATCTCCACCTTGACTTGAGTTCTGTTGAGCCTCCTGTAAAGATAACATGTAGACGTCTTCATCCTCGTACTTCATTAGAGGTACAAACTCGCACCTGTTTGGTGCGTCTCATCTTCAACAATGAGTAATGTTAATCAAGTCTAAACAGGACTCGAACTTCTCTGTAGTAACTGGCTATTTACAGGATTGAGATATGTATGAATTTTTCTCAAGTGAATACTGCCTTCTGACACAAGCTCCCTGGCCTTGTGAAATCTCACATCAATATACGTTGTCCTTGCATAAAACACCTGATTCTTTGCAAGATGTATGGCACTCTGACTGTCACAATATAACACTATACCTCCTTGCTCTAACCCCAACTCACGAACCAGTCCAGCCAACTAAACTCCTTCCTTGGCAGCCTCAACAGCCGCTATGTACTCTGCCTCTATAGTGGACAATGCAACTGTAGACTGAAGCATCGCCCTCCATGAAATAGGTCCACCAGCCAATATAAATACATACCTTGTAGTAGACCTCTTCCTATCTAAATCACCAGCATAGTCAAAATCAACATAACCCGTCAATTCTGTGGAACTTCCCTTGCCACTGAACATAACACCTATATCTTTAGTCTTGCTCAAATATCTGAAGATCCACTTAATTGTATTCCAATGCTCCTTCTCTGGATTACTCATGTATCTGTTAACAACACTGACTGCATGAAACAAATCCGACCTACTACAAACTGTAGCATACATGAGACTCCCAACTGCGCTAGCATAGGGGACCTGAGACATGCTCCACCTCCTCATGTGTTGTAGGGCATTCCCTTTCAGATAAATTGAAGTGGCTAATTAACGGAGTGCTAACTGAATTAGCATTTTCCATGTTGAAACGCTCTAGTACCTTTTCAATAGATCTCTTCTTAGTTACCTAAAGTTAACCTGCATTTTTATCTCTAAGAATTTTCATGTCAATGATCTCCTTTGCAGTACCAAGATCCTTCATCTCAAATTCAACACTCAATAAAGACTTCAAAGAGACTATCATGTTTATTCTTTGCAACAATGAGCATGTTATCAATATAAAGCTTCAGCAAAATAATGAAATTATCACTTGACACTTTATAATAAGCACAACTATCATACTCACTTCTTGTGTAGTCAAGTTTCATCATATGAGAATCAAAGCACTTGTACCACTGCCTAGAAGATTGTTTAAGACCATAAAGCGACCTCTTAAGCAGACAAACATGATCTTCCTTTCTCTGCACCTTGAAACCTTCAGGTTGCTCCATGTAAATCAATGCATCCAAATCATCGTAAAGAAATGCAGTATTCACATCAAGTTATTTAAGCTCTAAATTATACATGGCCACCAAAGCAAGTAATACCCGGATCGAACTGTGTTTTACCACTGGAAAGAATATTTCATTGTAGTCTATCTCCTCCTTCTGTACATAGCCCTTGGTTACAAGTCTGGCCTTATACCTTTCATGCTCCTTCTCAGATGCTACTTCTTTCTCACGAAAGACCCATTTACACCTAATGATTTTTCTTCCTTTGGGTTTTTCCACAATCTCCCAAGTCTTGTTTTTCTATAGAGACTCAATTTGTTCCATCATAGCTGTCATCCATTTATCATATTGTGTATCACTCAAACCATCATGGTAGGAAGATGGATCATTTATACCTACAATGGGGGCATAGGCAACCATGTCCTCAAACCCGTATCTCACAGGTGCTTTGTGAGTACACTTTCCTTTGTCCTTTGCCCTTTGCCACAGTATAGAGAACTTCTGCTGCTTCTTTTTGTCCTGGTAAATCATTGGATGACTCATTCTCTCTTGTTGTTTCTGACTCACCTAACTCCACATGCACAGTAGAACCTTCTTTATTTTTATCAACTGCTTGTGAATTATAATTTGACTTCACCATATGAGACTCATCAAACACAACGTCCCGACTAACCATAGCTTTCTGTGAACTTGGATCCCACAACTTGAATCCTTTTTTTAGTCTAACTTGGAACACTGCTCGCTCTCAACATGCATATAGGTTGGACAACCAAATATTTTTAAAATATAATAATATATTGGTTTTTCTGTATATACCTCTTTAGGAATTTTACAATCAATTGCCTTTGATGGAGACCTGTTGATGATGATACATTCTTTATTCACCGTTTCTGCCCAAAATCTCTTGCTCAACCCTGCATTCAGCCTCATACTCTGAGCTTTTTCTCGAAGTGTTATGTTCATCCTTTCAGCTACACCATTTTGCTGTGGTGTCTTTGGAACCGTAAAGTGAGTGTAATATCTTCAGCTTTGCATAGTTCTAGAAATGGCTTGTACGTGTACTCCCCTCCATTATATGTTCTCAAGTACTTAATTTTCTTTCCTGTCTTCCTTTCTACCTCATCCTTTCATTCCTTAAATTTAATGAATACCTCACTTTTATGCTTCATGAAGTAGATTCAGACTTTCTTTGAATAATCATCAACAAAGGTCATAAAATATTCTATCCCACCTTTAGATTTTGTTGTTGAAGGACCACATACATCGCTATGTACATAATCAAACACCCCTTTACTCTTATGTTTTACAGTTTTGAAATTATCTTTGCATTGTTTTCAGAACACATAATACTTGCAAAAGTTCAGTTTATAAGTTTTTACTCCCTTCAATAGTTTTTTTTATGAAGCTCCATCAATCTTCTTTCTCCCATATGCCCTAACCACATATGCCACAGATAGGTATCATCTGTATTAGATCATGTATCTGTAGTCACAGATGTTCCACTTGCAATAGTGTTCCCTATGAGTCTATATAGGTTTTATGTTAGTTGTCCCTCTATGACAATCATAGCACCCTTAATAACTTGAAGAACTCCATCTTCTGCTATGTACTGATAGCCATTTGTGTTAAGTACCCTCAAAGATACTAAGTTTTTCCTTAAGTCTGATACATGTCTCACATTTACTAAAGTTCTTACTATCAAATTAAATATATTGATTTTGATAATGTCTATCCCAATGGTCTTGCATACAACATCATTCCCCATTAGGACAGACCCACCATTATATGGTTGATATGTATCAAACCAATGATTATGTGAACACATGTTATATGAACATCCAGAATCTGAAATTCAAGAATCAGAAGGTTGATTCTTACCTGATGATATAGAGAATACATCTCTATCATCTCCATCTGAACTGTTAACCACGCTTCCTCAGATGCCTTATATACATCATTTTTCTTCAAGTCTGCCTTCCGTTTCAAGCAATCTCTCTTCAGATGACCTTCCTTCTTGTAATAATAATAAGAGACATTTGTCATTGTCCCTTTTGATTTCGATTGACTTTTTCCAGATCTCTTCTGAATTGATCTCCCTCTTTCCTGCTCCTTATCACCTCCAAAAAACCTTCTCCTTGAGATTTTGTACTACTGGCCTTTTTCCTTGTATCATTGGACATGAGGGCAGCCACGACTTCATCCATCTCAAGGGTCTCCTTCCCATACAAGAGAGTTATTGCTAGGTGATCATATGATTCTGGGAGCGACGACAACAATAATAATGTTTTGTCTTCATCCTCGATCTTAACCTCCAAGTTTATAAGTTTACGTATGATCTGATTGACCATGTTAAGATGCTCTAATAGATCCATACCTTCCTCCATCTATAGAGAATACAATTGCTTCTTCATAAACAATTTGTTCGTTAAGGACTTCGTCATGTAGATGTTTTCAAGTTTCGCCTATAACTGCGGTGCAGATTCGATACCCACAATATATTATAGGACATCATCAGAAAGATTCAATCGAATAGCACTTACCGCCTTTTCCTTCATCTCTCCTCAATCTTCGTCAATAATTTTTACGTGCTTCTTCGACTTCCCTAATAACGTTTTCGCCAAACCTTGTTGTATAAGAAGATATTTCATCTTTTGACGTCAGAGGGTGAAATTATTCTTCCCATTGAACTATTCAATATCATACTTGACATTCGATTCCTTCCCTGTTATCATGATAGTAAACCCTAGAAAACGAAAACCTAGAACTCTGATACCAATTTGTAGAAACATAACCCTAAAACGTTACAGAAGATAATGAAAAAACAAGAACAAGCAATGCACACAGATTACGAGTTTTGGCAAGATTGCCTACGTCTCCGGTGATATGAGATCCTGCTTCACTATTAGTGGAGAATAGAGTTATAATGCTCGTCCCTCACACCTCTCAGTATTTCTTGCATTACAGAGAAAGAAACTCTTGCTACAAATATATAGCAAAAATCAAAATCCAAAAATCACACAGTTTCCCTCAAATAAAAAATTTGAGTTGGGGGCACAGGCCTCCGCCCCCTTGCAACCCCCATGACCCACTAATAGGCTAGTGGGACCGCCATCCTACCTGTTGAGGCATTGCACCAGTACTCCCTGTATTAAATTGTGATAGAATACAATACATCGTACACCAACAACATTGTGTCGTCCTAAATGACACAGACTATAGTCTAATCGTTGATCCATGCCAAACCCACGAGACTTCCACCTAACTTAGGTGGAAGTCTCGAGAAGCTGAACTCTGGCACAATTGAAGATGCGAAGGGATGATTCTGCTTATAATTAAGCGATCTTGGAGTGGTCACAGATGACTACGATGGGTCCTCCGAAGGGAGCATAGGGCTACCTTGTTGTGATTGAGATCCATGTGCTTCTACTGCATTATGTAGATCTTAGGTTTACGATAATAGTGGTTGTAGAGTAACTGCCATTCTACAGCTACTGATACAGCCACCATTGAAAATTTCTAGAGGTTAGAATTTCAGGGTTTAAATTATCAGAGATATCTTGCCATTAGCAGAGAAGAACAAAACGTGTTCATATTTTCGAAAGAAAAGTGAAGAAAAAAAACCCTAGAATCTAGTATGTGATTGATGATTATCAAACCACAGACTCCATCTCTAATGGTTAATCGCCAATTTCAAAGTCAAGGAAGGAATTGGGAAGAGAAGGAAAAGGTATTTGTGAGCTAAAATGCACCGTGAAGATGTGACTGGGAAATTAATCGGTTTCCTTCTTCCCTATAATTGGCATTGGCTAACTCATGAGTCCTGAGCTGAGTCTCCTAGTTTCTGATTTGTGGCTCACGAGTCACACTCACATCTTTCTAACGTTGAAACTATCGATCCAGTATGATGAACCTAGGGGTGTCAATTCTAAACCTGCACGGGTAGGCCCGACTGAGCCTGACATGTTTACAGTCTGACTTGGACTGACCTTGAGCCTGACATGTTTATTAATCGGGCATTCACGATGCAGGTGGCTAGCCTGTCGGGCGCCTGACCAAACCAGCACATATATAAGCCGTACTTGAACTGACTTGTTGTAGCCCAACCCAGCCCGACCCCTTTAATACTACATAAAATTCCTAGTTCTCCACTACTAGTAAGAAACTAATTAAACTTTCTTACTATTTGCTTTGTAATAGGGTTTGAAGAACAACCATAATCTCATATCACTTCTCTTCTTTATTAAAGAGTTGTGTCACATATTTCTGGGCCTTCAACCCACTTAAGAAAATAATTTTATAGTAAGCACGTTTAAAGACCATTTAGAGCTCGTTTAGACTTAAATAGGTCCATAGTTTGGTTAAGGCCTGATTAAGGTCCATTTAAGGAAGCCCGATTAAAGCCCAATTGTAAATCGTACTATGCCCCCCACAGCTAGGCCTGTTTACTTAAACGGGCCTTCACGGTGCTAGGCTTCTAAGAGGTCAAGTCCATTTAAGCCCGATCGAGACCGGGCTGGCCCGACCAATTGACACCCGAAGATGAACCTATATGGGCCACATAATGAGCCTATGTGGATACCTCCATTTAAGTCAATTGTGACAATAGTAATGGGAGAATAACCCTGCTAGTTTAGTGTGATACACAATTATTCCATGGTTCAAACCCTGCTTATTAAGAAAACTAATATGATACATAATTGCGTTCCATGCTTTAATCCGTACCTATTAAGAATCAAATATACTGACAGAAACACTATAATGTCCCAGGTCCCAGGTCCACAGTCCACAGTCCACGGTCCACGATCCACCTTAATAAATAAATTACTCATTTCAAAAAAAAAAAAAAAAAAAATCCCAGGTCCACCCATTTGTTGGCCATCTTCTTCCTTCCAAAACCATCTCATCCTCTCTGATTCCCGCCAAAATCCTCGAAACAAAGGAAAATGTAAAGATGTGCTTTCAGTTCGAGGATGGAAGATGCGCCTACGCCTTCGATGGTTTTACGTCTTCTTAGTCGCACCTTGAACCGCACTCGCACCGAAAAGCCCTTGTTCGATGGATTCGACTATCAAGAAGAATGGAGTGAGAAACGGAGTCAGAGTCTAACACAATGAGAGAAGAAGAAATATGGATTGGCCTTTACTTCGGACCTGGCATAGGTGATAGTCTAATTAACGGTTACAATAGTGGGAGGTCCAGATTTGGAACTGTAAGATTATGGGAGGCCTCCTCTGATACTAAATGTAAGATTTTGGCCTACCTCCATTGGACCGTAGTAACTTACCATCGTTGGATATTGGTGTAATCCTCTTTTGTTTTTTTCCTTCTCTTTGACAGATTTGGTTTGAGCAAATATCTCATACTCTTAGTCAATCTATTTTCTATTTCTTCTCAAATTACCTCCTATGATACCAAATATAAGATTTTGATCTACCTCCTCTTGGACCGTAGTAACCTGCTATTGCTGGATATTGGTGTGATTCTTTTTTTTTTTCTTCTCTTTGATAGATTTGATGTGAGCAAATGTTTGACTCTTAGTTAATCGATTTCCTATTTCTTCTCGAAAAACCTCCTCTGATACGAAATATAAGATTTTAGCCTACCTCCTCTTGGACCATAGTAACTTGCCATCACTGAATCGATCTCTACTTTGGACTTGGCATGGGTGATAGTCTAATTGACAGTTACAATAGTGATAGGTCTAGAGTTAGAACTGGAAGACTATGGGAGGAACCTCCTCTGATACTTACAACCAACTACATCACTTTTTTATTTAATATTAAATTAAATATGCTAATTATGACCTATGTGGCAACATAAGGTCACATCAGCCAACAGGAACCTCCTATGGGTGATAGTTTTAGCGCTAAATCTCCCTCTCTTTTTTTTTAGTCTATATATTTAATGAGATTCCTTCATCATCTTCATTATTGATTTTCAAAAATGGCTTCCAAAGAGAAGAAAACAAGGCTCGAAGATAAAGAAGAAGGGGAGGGAGAACTCGAGAAAGAGATGTTGAGATCTTGCCGAGGCAATGTTTCTACAGTCGGAGTTGTCAGAGTGAGAATTTTTGGAGCCGAAATTAGCAAAGCGGAATTTCTAGAGCCGAAGTTTATAAAGCCGAAATTCCCTCAACTTCGCTCCTATCTAGAGTTTGCATATGAACATGAGTCTCTCGTAGGCGAGGAGAAGGTTGTTGTTCCTTTATTTTAACGGAGGAAACTTTGGAATAGGTTCGGGGGAGGAGAAGCCTGCTAGGTTTATTTTTTCCATGTATAGAGGTGTTATGCATGTGAATTCATTAGTTGACCATCTCATTCCACAGCGTAAATTTACCAGTGATACATATATGAATCCAAATTTGCTGAGGTAAAGTTTTTTGAATCGGAGTTGTTGGAGCCAGAATTTTTGGAGCAGACGTTCTCTGAGGTAGAATTTTCAGAGCCAAAGTTTGCAGAGCCGAAATTTTCGTAACCAAAGTTTACATAGCCAGATTTTTCAGAGCCAAAATTTTCGGAACCAAAGTTTGCAAAGCCAGAATTCCCTTAACTTTGCTCCGATCTAGAGTTTGCATATGAACATTAGTCCCCTGTAGGGGAGGAGAAGCTTGTTATTCTTCCATTTTAATGGAGGAACCTTTGGAATAGGTTCAGGGGAGGAGAAGCGTGCTAGGTTTAATTTTTTCCATGTATAGAAAAAATAATGGCTTCTCCTCCCCCGTACCTATTCCCAAGGTTCCTCCATTAAAATAAAGGAACAACAACCTTCTCCCCCCCTACGGGAAACTCATGTTCATATGCAACCTCTGGATAAGAGTGAAGTTAAGGGAATTTTGGCTTTGCAAACTTCGACTCTGGAAATTCCGCCTTTGCTAACTTCGGCTCTGAAAATCCCACCTCCAGGAACTTCAACTCCGAAAATTCTCACTCAGACAACTTTGGCTACAGAAACATTGCCTCAGTAAAATCTCAACATCTCTTTCTCAAATTCTCCCTCCCCTTCTTCCTTATCTCCGAGCCTTGTTTTCTTCTCTTTGGAAGCCATTTTGAAAACCAATAATAAAGATGATAAAGGCATCTCATTAAATATATAGATTAAAAACAAGAGAGAGAACTAGCACTAAAACTATCACCCATACGAGGTTCCTATTGGCTGATGTGACCTTACATTGCCACATAGGTCATAATTAGCATATTTAATTAAATATTAAATAAAAAAATGATGTACTTGGATGTAACTGCCTATTTACCATAATTGGTGGGGATAGTGCATGTAGTTAAGATAAATAAGGACCCTATGCCCTCTTTCTATTTTATGTAATTTTGTATCGTCCCATTGAGAAGGAAAGACTTGAGAGAATAAATAGGAATGAGATTGACTAAGAGTGTAAAACATTTTTCAATACCAAATCTATCAAAAAGAAGGAAACAAATAAAAGAGTATCTCACCCATATCCAGCGATGGCAGGTTACTACGATGAGGAGGTGAACCAAAATCTTACATTTGGTATCAGAGGAGGTTCTTCAAGAAGAAATAGAAAATAAATTGACTAAGAGTGTGAGACATTTACTCACACCAAATCTGTTAAAAACAAAAGAGGATTGCATCAATATCTAGCAATGGCAGGTTACTACGGTTCAAAAGGAGGTAGGTCAAAATCTTACATTTTGTATCAGAGGAGGTTCCTCCCATAATCTTATAGTTTCAACTCTAGACCTATCACTATTGTAATCGTCAATTAGATTATCACATATGTCAGGTCTGAAGTAGAGACCGATTCAGCGATGGCAGGTTACTACAGTCCAAGAGGAGGTATGCCAAAATCTTACATTTGGTATCAGAGGAGGTTCTTCGAGAAGAAATAGAAAATAGATTGACTAAGAGTCAGACATTTTCTCACACCAAATCTATCAAAGAGAAGAAAAAAAAAAAACAAAAGAGAATCACACCAATATCCAATAATGACAAGTTACTACGGTTCGATAGTAGGTAGACCAAAATTTTACATTTAGTATCAGAGGAGGTTCTTCGACAAGAAATAGAAAATAGATTGACTAAGAGTGTGAGACATTTTCTCACACCAAATCTATCAAAGATAAGGAGAAAAATAAAAGAGGATTACACCAATATCCATCAATGGCAAGTTACTACAGTCATATAGGAGGTATGTCAAAATCTTACATTTCGTATCAGAGGAGGTTCCTCCCATAATCTTACCGTTCCAACTCCGGACCTCCCTATTGTAACCGTTAATTAAACAGTCACCCATGCTCGGTCCGAAGTAGAGGTCAATCCATATTTCTTCTTCCCTCATTGCGTTAGACTCCGACTCTGACTCCGTTTCTCACTCCATTCTTCTTGACAGTTGAATCCATCAAATAAGGGCTTTTCAATGTGGGTGCGTTTCAAGGTGCGACTGAGAAGACAATTGCAGTGAAAGAGTGAGATTTCATTCATCTGTTTTGAATTTCATTGATATAAATAAAATGATAATATGATAATACATGGTAGTGAAAGAGTTTCCATTCCTTTTTTGTTTTGAATTTCGTTGATATAAATAAAAGGAACATTATTATCATATTATCTAAACATAACAAGACATCACATACCCTTGTAAAACTAAGATTAGAGATACAAACTGGAATAATTTTTTAGGGATAGTTGAATAAAATCACATTTACTGTGGCTCCGTTTGTTTCATTGTGAAAAAATTTTCATGTAAAATTATATTTTCCCCTATTTGTTTTGTAACTTGAAAATTTTTCACTCAGGTAAAATTTTACCAAAATATTGGCTTTTATTGGAAAATAGCTAGAAAATTTTATGCCTAAAATAGGCGGAAAACAAGTCAGGAAAGAATTGCGTTCTTCCCCGATAAAAACGAGTCTCTCACGTTTTGAAGCTGTGAGCGTCGTCTTCTTCTTATTATTCTAATCTTCTGTGTTTTGTTAGTTTTCTTCACAGTTTCATTTCATCACCGATTAGTTAAGTTCACAACTTACTTAAATTTCTCAAGTGAGAGCTGACAATTGTTGAGAAGTTCTTTGTAAAATCTAACCTTAAAATCAAATTCAGAGTGAACAACCGTTTGCTGGGGAGTCTAGATCCCATTGCAAGAGACTAGGATGCAGAGCTGAACATCTTCAGGAAATTTGCAAAAGCAAATTGAGCTGATGAAGAAGAAAGAGGAATGGTAGTTTCTTCATACATTCTGGGATCTGCATCGTCAAACTTTGCCATATTTCTTCTTCTCGGAATTGGCACAAGAGAGATCTGAAAAGGGAAAGAACAAGAGAGAGAGAGACAGAGAGAGGTGGTGAGATGGAGTTGCAGAGGTGCATAAGTAAAACAAAAAAGAAGAGAAAGGATAGGGGAGACAAAGGTATTTAGGAAAGGGTGCTGGTAATTTTCTGGGAAGATTCTCGGAGACTCTCTCTCTCTATCTGTACACAAAAATGACAGATGAGAGAGAAAATGGTAAAGCTTTTACATTTTCATTCACTCCCAGACCAGATGATGTCTCTCTTTCTCTCTCTGTATGAATGAGTTAATTACACATTATGCCATTTAGTTGTGTATGACCATATAATGTACAAGTAGCGGATCCACGAGCCCCAAGGAGTTCCAAGCCCAAGCCCAAGCCCAAGGTTGCCATTGAGTGTGCTCTTTGTGTCGGGAATGCCATGGTAACTTGCAATCAGTTCCATCTCTTTTGTTTATTGTAGTTCACAATAGTTCATATCTTTTGGTGTGCCTCCTTATTCTGTTTGCTAGATATTCCTTCCTCTTATCTTCATCGATGATTTTTTTTTAAATTCTTTGGCTTTATATTAGGGGTTATGGTTAATGTAGATATGTGGGGTAACGGGTTGTCAAGAAGCTAGCTGTGAGAGTTTTGTTTTTTGATAATAAACTGTGATAGTTGAAATCAAAGGAAAGTATTTTCCCTCTTGCAAACAAATGTTGGAAAATAATTCAACAAGTCAAATTTTCCATCGAAAAAAATGGAGTCTGCTAGAAAATGGGTTCTCTCCAGATGAAATTTAGTTGCTGCCCGGGTTGCAACTAAGTATTTGCAACCCCTGTGACAGCCAAAGAAATGGAATCTAAAAGGGTATTTTGAAAAATACCATAACCGAGGAGAATATTTGTGAACCCTAGGGGAAGTGAATTATTCCATTTCTTTGCTAGAAGGGGTTGTTGTAACTCGGGTGCACCCAATTTTTTTCCGGTTCTTTCCTACATCTGTAAATCCCTTTGTACATCTATATCGGTTTTGTCCTTATTGTGCAATTCTCTTTTGTTCCACCAAAGATCTTTGGTCCAGGCTTCACACACACACACACACAGAGAACTCACTAGGAAAAAGTAATCAGTAATCGAGATGGTGGAAGAGGAGAGGAAGAAGAGGATGGTGGAGTCATTAGGATGGCTAACGGAGTCTTCTGTGATGCCGAAGAAGCATAAGGCCATCAAAGGCATAGGCACATCTTCCTTCCTGGAACTGAAGGCACATCTTTACAAGTTCCAAGAAGAGGCCCAAGAAGACCGAGGAATTAGCCCCTGATGCAGAATTCCACCGAGCCAAGAAGAAGATCGTTACCCAAGATGTATTCGCATAGAAAAACTCCGGTGTAGAATCTCAAGCTACCAAGTACTTTATTTGTTGTGTTTTGTATTATTTTCATCATTTTCTTTTGTGGGTAAACTTTACTAAGCAATTTCTTCAAATCTTAATTCATTACAATTCTATGTCAAGGACTTTCTTAAGAATGCTTTTGGGTTTACATGAATTTGAACTGTGGATTCTCTGAATCTCTCTAATTCATTGATCGGAATGGCGTAGTTGTAGGTGTAGGAGTATTTATGCATCAATGAGGGAGAGAGGAGAGTGTGAGGAGCTGTTTATCACTGAAATGTATATCCCTTGTTGATGTTAACTATTATCAATTTTTTACTAAAAAATAAAAAATTTATCAATATGGTCAAGAGAATATATATATTTTTTTTTACAATTTCGTGAAAGTTTTTCCTCCACCCCTGTTGGAGGGTTTCACCCACCTTCTTATTAATCCCTCTACAATATAAGGTCAGAAATACCCTCAGGTCCCATCCAAGCACTCTCAAGCCCCACGGTAAAGAAAAGTTCTATCGTCGTGGGTGAAGAAAAACTCGATACTATAAAATTCTTTGGCCCATAATTTTCTTTTAATTTTTCCCAACAGAATAGGTTTTATACAAGCATCATAGGCAATGGGCTGTCAAAAAAGCTCACCCAACCCGAACCCATCAGAGTCCGGACAAGGCCTAGGCTGGACTATTCAATCTGTAAGGTGAATTTGGGTTGGGATTTTGAAGCCCGACACCGTGTCAGGCTGAGGCATTGGGTTGACCATGGTTCAACCAACCTGGAAATATTGTTAGTTAATGGTGTTAGAAATCTCTTCTCTTTACAAATGGCATTGGTTTTTATATCTAAACCCAATTATTAAAATTTGGGTTTAATTATGTGCTCGGTGGCGCGATGGGGACCCAAACAGAAATAATTATGATAAAAGTTTTATTATGTTAAAGAAAAAAGTTTTATTATCGAATAAAAAATTTATTTAAAGACAGTGCACTCATGGGCTATAGCCCCCTCAAGTTGATTTCCATGTTTTCTGTTTTTTTTTTCCGGATAAACGATATTCCATGTTGGACAGATAAAATAAAGTTTGTATGCTAAACCCATGTGCTTTGATGGATTTTACCATTGATATTCATTTGGATCGAACCATAGTAATCTTATTTTATCAAATAATTGAATCGTTTATTTATCTTGATACATCTTCAGCTCCTATTTTTATACACTGTCTTTTCGAGGTTTACACCCATATAATTAGGGTTACGTTCTCCTTTCAAACCCCTTCTTCTTATGCTTCGGCTCTGAAATACGGTGAGTGAAGAAACCCTCGTTGCTCGATCATTTCTTCCTCCTCCCACTTCTTTCTTACTGTTCTGCTTTCTTCGATCCTCTCTCTTCTTCTCCCTTCCTCATTTATCCCTCTTGGTTCGTCTCTCATCAGCAGCAGTAAATCGGATTTGAAACGTGGTGAGTGAAACCCTCATTGCTTCAAGGAGGGACTGCTTCCAAGTTTCAACAGAGCTTCAAATCTATGGTACGAGAAAAAATCCTGACAATAAATTATCAAAACCTGAACCGAGATAATCAAATATAAAGAATATATCCGTATGATCTGAGGCATCAAATTGCTACCCCATCTTTTTCTACTGTCTTCATCCCTATTGACCCACTATTCTGAATTTTGATAATTTACCATTTCCTTCTTTCCCTGAACTGATTGTATCAGAGACAAAGAAGAAAGAGAAAGAAAACTGAAATACAAAATTGAGAAGAAGTCAACTAGCACGTGTAAGTGCTTGTCAAAAGAGAAGAGGTAATTGAGTCAAATCCTCAAAGAAAAAGAAATTGGGGGAACAGTGATTGGGAAAAGCAAGAACATAAGTTCTCACATCGGGTGCCTGAGGATCGAGATTCAGGTTAGGGCGAGTACATCGGACGATTTGGCTTTCGATTCTCCAGGAGGGTATCAACACAGGTTCATTGAGAACTCCAATAGCGTTTTCTCGGGGGAAGGGCTTGTTAGAGGAGAAGATACCATCGACATGGTGAGCTTCAGAAAATCAAGGGTATGTTACCTTGTTGCATGCAGGAGATGAGGTATCCAAGGATACCGCCATGCGAGATCTCTGAGAGTTGAACAGAGAGAAGCCTCAGGGCCTTGGGCTGCCGACAATCAAGCTTGGTGATGGGAGAGAGGGCTTGAACGGGAGCAACAATTTTGACCCGAAACCCATAAACCAAGAGACCCGAATCCTCTCTTTCATTGTTCGTCTTTGGATTAACTCAAGCCACGTGTCAACAGCCTAAAGTATCTCCTCCGATCTCCAATTCTCTTTCGTTCCACCAAAGATCTTTGGTCCAGGGTTTACATACGCAGAGAAATCAACAGGAAAAATTAATCAATCGTCGAGATGGTGGAAGAGGAGAGGAAGAAGAGGATGGTGGAGTCATTAGGATGGCTGACGGAGTCTTCTGTGATGCCGAAGAAGCATAAGGCCATCGAAGGCGTAGGCGTATCTTCCATCCTCGAACTGAAGGCACATCTTTACAAGTCCCAAGAAGAGGCGAAGAAGACCAAGGAATTAGCCCCTGATGTAGAATTCCACCGAGCCAAGAAGAAGATCGTTACCCAGAATGTATTCGCACAGAAAAACTCCGGTGTAGAATCTCGAGCAACCAAGTACGTTATTTGTTGTGTTTTGTATTATTTTCATCATTTTCTTTTGTGGGTAAACTTTATTGAGCAATTTCTTCGAATCTTAATTCATTATAATTCTATGTCAAGGGCTTTCTTAAGAATGCTTTTGGGTTCACATGAATTTGAACTGTGGATTCTCTGAATCTCTCTAATTCATTGATCGGAATGGCGTAGTTGTAGATGTAGGAGTATTTATGCATCAATGAGGGAGAGAGGATAGTGTGAGGAGCTGTTTATTACTGAAATGTAAATCCCTTGTTGGTTTTAGTAAAGCAAACACAGATAATCATCTTTTCTTGCGTATTGCCTTACATATCTAAAAAAGTTTTACTGCTAACCAGGCCTAACAATGGAAAAATAAATTTTGTTTCCCTTTGTTCTATTTTATAAGCCAACTTCGGCAAAAATAGTAGTCAAGGACTACTTCAAACGGTCTGAAGAATTTTACGTCAAATGGGAGTAATAGCTCAATTTGACTTTTTCAGTGGCTAAGAATGGGGTTGAAATCCCAAGATTCCTGGTGTTGGAGAAACTGGGTTCCTCTACTTAGGTCATCTTGGGGATGAGGTTTGTCATACTGTCATAGAAGGGATGGAACATTTGCAAGTCTAATCAGGTAGATGCACAATATGAGTTCCCTAGATATTAGCTTAGAAACTCAAAAAGTTATTCTGGTTTGTGATCTTACCGTATTGAGGGTGCCCCAGATGATGCTCATTGTGTTTCCTCAAAATACTTTGATCATCAGGGATGTTTGGATGGGTTTAGGTGCAGGAAATAGATAAAGTAGCCCCCGTGACAGTGACTTGCTATCTTAAAGACAGAAGAGGGTATCCTCCAAGTTGATTCTTTCTCCTCACTTTGATCTCATTCACAGAATCACTGAACAAAGTAATTCAAGAGGCAGAAGCAGAAGCTGTTATTTTATGGCATCTCAGTCAGACCAGGTGGCCTAGGATATGCTGTAATAATATACAGATAATTCAGTAATTTTGTTTAAAACTAATTATGGGTAGGTTCATTGTTTGATACGTAATTGGCTATGCTATAAGGTGGTTTTAGAATATGGTTCAATCTCAGCAATTATAAATGTTTGGCATTGGTGAAATTGATATTGTAGGAGAACTAGTCGGTTCTTAGGTTTTGTAAGATGGAGCATCTTGCTACCCTATGGTGTTTCTGCATTGGGGTGCCATGGTTTTGTGTTTGAATGTTTTTTGAAGTATTATCTTACAGCAAGTTTGGATGGTTAGAGATGGAACTCCCATGATTTCAGCATAGTTGCTTAATGAAGATAAGATTTAGCCTTAGCTGACGGTTTGATTTCAACCACAATATATGATTCCTACAGTTCATTTGAGACAATCTGAACGCTTTAGCTGGATGTTTACTAAATCTTAGCTGACGGATTGATTTCAACCACAATATATGATTCCTACATTTCATTTGAGACAATCTGAACACTTTAGCTGGAAGTTTACAACTCTTATGTTCATGGTGTTGGCTGAGAGCTAAAAGCATGAAATTCCTGTTAGACTGATAGTCTTCACACTATCCAACACAAAATTGAACCAATTCCTACAAGTTCTGATTTGTACGATATGAACTTACTTTACTGGAAGAAAAGGCAATCTAAAATTCTAAATGCAACAATATATCTTATTCATGAGACTGGCTAATGTAGTTTTAAGTTATAAACCAGCGCTAAAAACCAAATCGAAGCAGAGATAAAAAATTCTAGCAATAAGAGAAAAAATATAGAATGAGTAATATATCTTATTCATAAGACTGGCTAATGTAGTTTAAATTATAAACCAGCGCTAAAAACCAAATCGAAGCAGAGATAAAAAAATTCCAGTAATAAGAGAAAAAATATAGGATGAAACCAAGTCAGATCAGGCTGAAAGCCTGGTTGAGTCCTCCTTATAGAGGGTAGGAAGTAGGAACCTTGCTGAAAATCTCTGCTTGATCCAATGGCTGGAACTGAACTTATAGGGGATACCTAGTGATACTAGGAGACTGCTGAAACTGTCGAACAAGGGTCAGAATAAAGATCAGATTCCAGATTTATATGGCTGAACAGAATATCATACTATTGATTTCATACCCAACATCAGATCGTAATTAAACAGCATGTATCAATTTCAGGTTTCAGGTCTTTAAGAGCAATCGTACTCGAAGTAGGGCTGGGTTGATACTCAACGGAATCAGAAATTGAAAACAGAATATGGAAGGGTTACTGTCAATTGAATAGTTCTGAAACCAGAACTGAACTTAGCAATATAAAATACCCTAAATCCAGCAATCCTAGTGAAGGTAGGACTGAAGAATCATAGGAAGTTAGGAACAGAATCTGACTTCAGTTGCAGGAATTAAAACAGAGTTTGAAGAAATGAATTGCAACAATGGTATGAAAGAAACAATATGATGTAAGGTAGGATTCAGTTAGACAACTTAGACCCTCACTTACAGGAGGATCTTCCAAGATGACCAACATTCCAGGATTTTATCATTTCCAGCAGTACAAAATAATAGAAACTCTCATTAGTAGCAGTACAGCAAGGTATTTAACCATCACAGCTCTAACAATACCCAACAGTTTTCTAATAAGAAATCCAGCCACAATAGCATCAAACAGGCACAACTTCAAGTCTATTGCAGGTCACATAACAGGGTGAATAACCGGAAATCAAATAGTCCACAGAAATGGAAACTAAGTCATTCCAGATGGATGAGATATCCCTTTTGAGTGTACGGCCTTAAGGGTAGAATGACTCCTCAAAAATAGCCAGAACTAATGGCTAGATGTGGATATAGAACAGGTTTTCAAAATTAGAAACTAAATCCAGAATTACTAACTCAGTGGTAGAAGCTAATCCAGCCCTTGAAACAATATCAAACACTATCGAAGGAGGGTTTATAGGAGGGTAATTGAATACTATAATATGGCCTCCAACAGTTGCATGGATCTGCAATTCCAGTGGCTTGAAGATATCAGCAGAATATTCCAATAGGAACGGTGCTGCAGGTAGGAATGATGGTACAGTGACTTTACTTGATGCACTGGCCTGACGAGATCACACTTCAACTTTATAAACAGAAACAATAACACCCTTTTGTAGCAGGTTTTGATCACTCGACAGGACTGTGGTTGTAGTAGTAATAAAATAGATGAAGGAAAACAAAGATGATGATGAAGAAGGGATAGAGAAGAGAAGGGCATCTCTCCCATGGCCTCTCACCATAACTCTCACAGGCCAAGGGTGATGCAAATATGAATGCCCTTACCTGGTTGGACCAGCATGGCCAGCTTTGGAAGCCAAGAGCCAAAAAAAACCGGTCCAGCCTAGGGTTTTGGTCCAACAAGGGTTGGAAATAAAATTAGTACTTTACTTAGTATTTTATTTCATGCTTTTACTTTTCAGCTTGAACGAAAAAAAAAAAAGAAGTCGATGAAGAAGACTCTTCCATCGCCAATTGCAGCAGCTTTGGAGCCATCGCTGCTTGCCTTCATCAGAGTTTGGATTTGGACATATCAGTGCTCAATGTCCAGCCGTTTGGTTGCTTTTATTGATAAGGATTCTCCTATACCATATATTCCCGAAGAGCAACTTGGTTCTGACACAGTTGATTTAAAAGAAGAGCGTGCGCGAGGTGAAGTCAATGACACTCTCAGTGATGAAGACCAACATTCTTTTTATGTCATTTGTCATATGTTGACCACTCAGAAAGCCACTGACAATGAAGATTGGCGCCGCAGTAGTATTTTCCAGACTCGTGTGAAGTGTGATGACCAGTTGTTAACCTTGGTCATTGATGGAGGTAGTTGTACTAATGTTGCTTTGAAGACGTTGTCCGTAAGTTGGGATTGAAAACAGAGCCACATCCAAATCCCTACAAGGTTTCTTGGGTGAACAACACTAATCTCAAAATCACAGATAAGTGCTTGGTCACATATTCTATTGGTGGATTTAAGGATACAGTCCAATGTGATGTCCTCCCTCTGAAGGTGTGCCATATCCTTCTTGGTCGACCTTGGTTGTTTGACAAGAAAGTACAGCATTGTGGCTATGCCACTATGCCAACAAGACTATGAAGTTTCATCCTGCCAAAGATCTCCCTGAAATTAAGCTCAAGAAGATGGTGGGATCATTCCTCATTCAGTATATTCCTTCAGACGGTCTCCTTGGTCCTTTTCCTAACTTGACGGAGTCGAGTTCTTTTCAGAGGAGGAGAGTTGATGCAGATACAACTGCCCTTACTTAGCTGAACTAGCATGACCGGCTTTAAAAGCCAAGAGCCAAGAAGAACCGGTCCAGCCCAGGGTTTTGGTCCAACAAGGGTTGGAAATAAAATTTGTAGTTTGCTTGGCATTTTATTTCATGCTTTTACTTTCCAGACTTGAATGTAGGAGTAGGATTTATTTCCTTGCTTTGGTTTCCTTTTTATTGGTTGTTCCCTAGTTTAGGCTAGTTTCCATTTTAGTTAAGCTTCTAATTCTATGTCTTAACTTTTCTATATATTGACTGTAACCGATGGACAAGGGGAGTGATTTTGAATTATTGAATGAAGGTGTTGAGTTTGTGCACTAGTGAAGTGTGTGATTCCCCTCTTTTCCCCTCTCTACTCTGATTTTCCCTTTCTTCCCTACGGCTCTCCATCAAATGGACTCACTCAGCACCAGCACAAGGGCTTCTGTTTTTTAGCATCAAATCATGGGAGGATTCTCTTCCTTTTTCTTTATTAATAGCTTGCAATTATAGGGAGATAAAAATGGAAACCAGAAAAACAGAGTCCATACACAGCATTTAGAAGGCTTCCAGATTGTGCCTTTATCCCCCTTTTTATAATTATAAATACAAAGAAATAGAATCTGTCAAAAATAGAAACTCTACCCTATTACTTGTCCAAACAGAATTGACTCCAAATTATTAACTAATAAAATAATAGTAAGCAAGGGAAAGTTAACAAAGGAAATAGCAAGTAACTAAAACAGAAACTAAACTCTATCGAAAGATCCACCAAATCTCAACTAAATGGGGCCCACTCCACCAACATGCAAAGCTCCAAATGTGCTCCAGGCCACGGTAATTAATCTGGCCCATGTGCACCAGATTCTGGTTCACAAACATGGATCTTGGTTCTTGGACTTCTTCCTGCTGGTTTAGATTCTTAAGTCTGCATCATAATAGGAAAGTGCCTGGGATTCCCACTGCAAGGAATTGACTGGATTTGCACCAACTAGAACTTGATTTACACGAGGAAGAATCATTTTGACTGACCACAAAACCAAAGGAAAAAGCCAAAATTTATTCATCAAGTTATTTTTCGAAGCTATAGCCCCTTAACTTAAATAGAAGACTCAAAAACAAACTCAAACACTATAAAGGCAAGGACTAATCCAATCCTTAACAAATAAGGTAACACAAAATGACTAGGAAACTAAAATAATGAAGGAAATTGACTCAAAATAGGACTGGACTTAACTAAAATACTTAATAACAATTGAAATAAAGAAATAAAGAAATAAAGACACTTAACTAATGCTGTATGTCTAGTCTCTGCCCATATTTCATATTCATAGAATCCTGAAATTTGGCTCTCATCGAAGACTTGAAGCACAAGCTCTACCTCTTCAAGAACAAGAACAACATCATAAATGTCGATAATTTCTTGTGGACTGTTTTCAACTACTTCCTCATCTTCTACTATTTCGACTTTGTCTGCTTTGATCTCTTCAACATAAACCCTTTTCAGTAGAATCGTCTACCCATTGATCTTCCTTTTGTCTCTTCTTTATTATTACAGTTCAGTGTGATCACTTCAACTTTATCTTCAACGTCAGGCTCCTTTTCTTTTAATGCTTCTTTCATTTCTTCCTTTGAGGGTGCAATGTTGAGCTCAACTTGTGCTTTAACATTGTTGATATCTGACTTCCAACACTCCAAATTGTGAACTAAACTTTATATACGGTTGCTTCGGCTTCAAGTTCTCTTCAGGTTTAAATGCATGTTGGTGGTAATCTTGTCAAAGAGCGAGCATCCTTTGGATATGCCTTGATAAGTAATTGTTCTTCAACTCGTGCTTCATCTCTTCCCAAGTCCTAGGTTCATGTATTCTAACTTTGAGCCTTCCTTTATGGAATCTCCAACTACCTACTTATTCTTTGGTTATTTTGTGATATAGCTTAAGATGTCTGTAAGATTGGTGTTGATACTTTATGTGCTATGAGTGACAAAAAATAATGATACTTAAAAAAGGGATGACTTTGCCATCCACCTTCCTTGGTATCATTATTATCTATGACAAATCCTTATCAACCACAATAAGCTGCTATTAATCTCAAGGGAAAAAGAACTCTGTCTCTCCCTTCCATA
>NC_056569.1:9803915-9807459 GCF_013358625.1 Macadamia integrifolia
TTTAGCATCAAATCATGGGAGGGTTCTCTACAAGGAAATAGAATCTGTCAAAAATAGAAACTCTACTCTATTCCTTGTCCAAACAGAATTGACACCAAATTATTAACTAATAAAATAATAGTAAGCAAGGGAAAGTTAACAAAGGAAATAGCAAGTAACTAAAACAGAAACTAAACTCTATTGAAAGATCCACCAAATCTCAACTAAATGGGGCCCACTCCACCAACATTTAAAGCTCCAAATGTGCTCCAGGCCACAGTAATTAATCTGGCCCATGTGCACCGGATTCTGGTTCACAAACATGGATCTTGGTTCTTGGACTTCTTCCTGCTGGTTTAGATTCTGAAGTCTGCATCATAATGGGAAAGTGCCTGGGATTCCCACTGCAAGGAATTGACTGGATTTGCACCAATTAGAACTTGATTTACACAAGGAAGAAGCATTTTGACTGACCACAAAACCAAAGGAAAAAGCCAAAATTTATTCATCAAGTTCTTTTTTGAAGCTTTAGCCTCTTATAAACTTATATAGAAGACTCAAAAACAGACTCAAACACTATAAAGGCAAGGCCTAATCCAATCCTTAACAAATAAGGTAACACAAAATGACTAGGAAACTAATGAAGGACACTGACTCAAAATAGGACTGGACTTAACTAAAATACTTAATAACAATTGAAATAAAGAAATAAAGACAACTAACTAATCCTATATGCCTAGACTCTACCCATATTTCATATTCATAAAATCCTGAAATTTGGCTCTCATCGAAGACTTGAAGCACAAGCTCTACCTCTTCAAGAACAAGAACAACGTCATAAATGTTGATAATTTCTTGTAGACTGTTTTCAGCTACTTCCTCATCTTCCACTATTTCAACTTTGTCTACTTTGATCTCTTCAACATAAACCCTTTTCAGTAGAATCTTCTACCCATTGATCTTCCGTTTGTCTCTTCTTTATTATCACAGTTCAGTGTGATCACTTCAACTTTATCTTCAACGTCAGGCTCCTTTTCTTTTAATGCTTCTTTCATTTCTTCCTTTGAGGGTGCACAATGTTGAGCTCAACTTGTGCTTTAACATTGTTGATATCTGATTTCCAACACTCTCCAAATTGTGAACTAAACTTTATATACGGTTGCTTCGGCTTCAAGTTCTCTTCAGGTTTAAATGTATGTTGGTGGTAATCTTGTCAAAGGGCGAGCATCCTTTGGATATGCCTTGGTAGGTACTTGTTCTTCAACTCGTGCTTCATCTCTTCCCAAGTCCTAGGTTCATGTATTCTAACTTTGAGCCTTCCTTTATGGAATCTCCAACAATATTTTGCATGACCAGTTGATTGCAAGTAAAAAAACCCCAGCTTTTGCTCCTTTTCAAGTGTACCAATTAAAATATTTATCTAGAGAATCTAACCAATCAAGGAATAACCTTGTCTATCCAGCAAAGTAAAGAACTTCTGGTTCCAACTTCTTTGTAGTAATATCAGTCCTCCTGTAGTAGGTGTTGCCGAGAGGAATGAATTCGAGTAGTAGCCAGGGGAGGAGTTCTTTGAAAAAGAATGAAGTAGAGCCCAAATGCACGAGCAAGAGCTAGAAAGAGGCCCTAGCCCGTCAGCTATAGCAAGCTCAGTAACTAATAGCCAAGGACGGTGGGTGTAGTAAGGGGAAGGCCCTTGATCTGAGAAGGAAGAGTGAACAGAATGATCTAAACCAGTCAGTAACCAACCAATCCTCCTGTAGTAGGTGTTGTTTTCAGATGTACTCCCTTTTTGAACTCTCATGATATTATTGACAGTGGAACCAATAGGTGCATAGTTGTCAAGGCATCTCCGAGGCGTCCAGGTGCCTTGAATGCATTGGTTGCCTTGTTAGTGTCTCCTTGCATTTGGACCTCCTTCAATACCTTGGGTCGCCTAGACACCCTGACAATTGTGAATAGGTGGCTTTCTATCAACTCTATGACTTTCAAAAGGTGTATGGGGATGTATGAACTATCTGTGTACCTCTATCCATGAACCGCTGAGTATGGTTGTTAACTGTAGACTGTGTCGGATGTCTTGCCTCACCTTCAGGAGGTGCATAACTGCCTTGTATAGGGGCATCAATTCGTTTTTCCATTGTTATCATCCGATCAACCATTCTTCTTTCATCGGAGCTTAACAGCTATAACATCTTGACAATCTATCGTAAGGATCGGGAGGTTATTCTGTAATTTTTATACTGCTCTCTGCTATGGTTCTGATATCACTGAATATAGTTCTGATTTAATTGATAAACCAGCAGCAGCAGCAACAACAACAACAACAATAGAACCAAAACAGAGAGAAAATTCCAGCAATAGGAGAAACCATATAGAATGAAATCAACAAGTCAGATCATGCTGAAAGCCTGGTCGAGTTCTCCTCATAGAGGTAGGAAACTTGCTGAAAATCTCAGTTTGACCCAATGGCTAGACCTGAACTTATAGAGCGTTCCTAGACCCTAGTGATACTAGGAGAGAGCTGAAACTGTCAATTCAGGGGTCCGAATAAAGATCAGATTGCAGATTTATATAGCCAAACAGGATAACAGTTTATAAACTATTGATTTCAGACCTGACGTTATCATAAAACAGCGTGTATCGATTTCAGGTTTCAGGTCTTTTAAGAGCAAGCCTACTCGAAGGACTGGATCAAATACTGAACAGAAGCAGTAATTGAAAACAGAATATGGAAGTGGGTAGTGTCAACTGAATAGTTCTGAAACCAGAACTGAAATCAGCAATATAAAATACCCTAAACCCAGAAACCCTAGTGAAGGTAGGACGGGAAGAATCGCAGGGACAGAATCTAACTTCAGTTGCAGGAATTAAAACAGAGTTTGAAGGAATGAATTTCACCAATGGAATAGAAGAAACGATAGGGCAGTACCTGGGCTTCCCACCATAAGGCGTTGACTGGATTCACACCAATCAGACCTTGATTCACAAAGAAGAAGCATTCTTAATCACCACAGAACCAGAGGCAAAAGCCAAACTTTATTCACCAAATTCGTTTCCAAGGTTGTAGCCCCATACAAACTTATATAGAAGACTCAAAAACAGACTCAAACGCTACAAACGAAAGGCCTAACCCAATCCTTAACTAGCAAAGCAACATAAACTGACTAGGAAACTAAAATAATGAAGAAAACTGACTCAAAACAGGACTAGACTTATAGAATCCTAATCAATCCTAACTAAAAACACTTAATAACAATTAAAAATAAAGAAATAAAGACATTTACATAACCAATCTCATGTCTCCCATGTGTCTAGCCCCTACCTATATTATAGGCCCATTATAGTGGCCCATTACGATGAAAACATATTGGATCAAAGGCCCAACACATAACCCAACCGAAAGCTTGTTGCTGATAAAATAATCCTATTTAGGTGATTTAACTGCATCTTTGGCATCCACTGCAATGAAGATTGTAAAACCAGAAAGGTCCCTCCTCTGATAGATGTAAAACCTGACAGGTATTTGATTGGCAAAAAAGATCTTTCTCTTTCTATCTTTCTTCTT
>NC_056569.1:9807479-9845744 GCF_013358625.1 Macadamia integrifolia
TGGGTTTGGTGGGGCATGGGTTGGTGGTGGATGTGTTCTTTCCCCTTGTTTCTGGTGTGTTACTCTCTGGTGGTGTTTAGTATTATTTGTTATGTCTGCTTGATTGGAAAAGCTACACATTGGATGCTTGCAGCATTTATGCTTATCCTTTTTAGTGGTCGATGCAAATTGCCTTGGGGTCTAGTCCTTTCATACAGGGTTGCTATTGGCAGATCTGTGGATATTCTTTTGTGTCATTAACTATTGTACTCGATCCCATCAAGCACTCATCCAGTAAATAGACGAAATTAGAAAAACATGAATGAGAGAGAGTGCATGTTTATTGCACTTGCCCTCCTTTGTTTACCTATTTTCTAAAGAGGCTGACTGGAACTTGCCCCTTTAGTGTCAAAATGTCATTCGGGTGGGCAGTTGAGTGCATTCACCTGAACTGCCCAAGCCCATCCCAAGAATTCCAAGGTCAGGTCTGAATTTGGCCAAATATTTGTATATAAGATTATAGAATGTATAGTGTATTATACCATAGCAATTGCATTTAATCTTTGATTATCATGTGAACGAATACACATGTAAGTGTGTATAATAATTTCGTCTTCACTTAAAAGTTGAAATCAAGGCAACCATATAGCTGCAAACCTGTGAACCTGGGCGCTGGCCCAACCTGAGAAAATCCAATGGCCCCCCTCCCTAGCACATCATTCTTTCACTGATGTTATCTTTGACATTATTCTCATGGAATATCGTTTCAACTTTGTAGTGGATGGCAGGGATGTGATTGACTAGTGGTTTTACACCTTTGGCCTTTTTAAGAGTTAGAATTAAAAAATGGACCCAGATATAGAACTTGGTTTTTTACAGAGGTTTCACAATCTCCTCAGAGAGTAAAAAAACTTTAAAGATTCCGAAGTTTCCTTAAAAGTTATTTCTGTTAAAATTTCTTGATGTTGAACTGTTGTAATTAATTTGACCTTGATGCTAGTTGATATGGTTGTTGGTTGTCTAAGTCTTTAAGCAAAGTGAGAGAGCCCTGGTGGACTATAAGCTGGGAATCAAATCAAATCCGCATCAACATATTTAGAGTTTCCTCTCATTGCTACAGAGAACTTGCCGACTCTAGATTTAGGGCCGGGAGGGATCCTTGGACCTCTTACTCTCAAGAGTTATATTAGAAATAGATCAGTCTCCTCTCGTTTCCTACTTTATAGGTTGATCCATCTGGTTGGCATAAGGATTAGTGTAAATTTTGGCATAATACCTGCAGTGTATTCAATCCTGTCATATGCTAGTAAACAGGTATACATCTTCAATCTCATGTTTTACCTTCTAGTAATTTTAATACATAGTCTGAGTTTATGGAACTTAAGCTTCTGATGGAACTCCACTTTCTAGCTTCCCAAGCATGTTACCTTAATAAGTAGATTAGTTCTTCCATTACCTTGTTTTTTTTTCATAAGTAGACCTCAAGGAGAGTTGAACTCATGACCTCTTAATAGTGACATGTTAATCCTTGCCAACTGACCTACCCACTTGGGTTTTATTACCACTTTTCCCTATAATTATCTTTTGGTTTAGAGTCAGGTAAAGTAGGTACAAATTTTTCATTAAAACCTCCTGATGAGGGCCGGTAAGGGTAGGGAAGAATTCCCTGAGATGGGTCTCAGAGTCGCAGGGAGAGGAAGAAGTCACACTAAGAAGGGGGTAAAGGAGGAGAATCGCACACACACACATGCCTGCAGGCTTCACAAATACTCAATTCATATTTTTTTCAATTTGTCTAATACTTGTGTTACATGGCTTTATATAATAAACTAAAATTAAAACTTGCCTAATAAAATCTAAAATAAAATTAGCAACTCCTAATTTGCTTCTTAAATTCTAACTAATGAAATTAGAAACAAAATGAAACTTAAATTGGTAACTCCCTAATTGACTATTACCTATCCAAATTAAAAAATTACAAATATTCCCTAAATAAAATAAAATCCTAAAGATCTTAATGAATCCAAAAATCCAATCGGACCCGGTTCATCTCAATTGAGATTGCCTGAAGGGTCAACCCGGTTCAGCAACATCGATTCTGCATCACCTCCCTCCCTCCCTCCCTCCCTCCCTCGCTAGAGAGAGAGAGAGAGAGAGAGGTACTGTTGATGTATACATCTATGCTGCTCTTCCCTAATAGTTTGAGCTTTTAGGTGAAATGGTAGCAAACATGGTATCAAAACAAGGAAGTCAAGTGTTTTGACCCCTGTGAAGTGCATTAGAAGAGTTTTCCTAACATTTCTTGTCCCTCGGTGTTGCGTGAAGGAAATGCCATGTGAGTTCCATGTGCAAGGACCATGGGATCTTGGCTTGCATGTGCAGGGTAATGTTGATGTATACATTTACACTACCCTTGCTTAATAGTTCGAGCTTTTAAGTGAAAATGAAATGGTAGCGAATATGGTATCAAAGCAAGGAGGTCAAGTGTTATACTCCTAAGAAGTGCATTAGAAGAGTTTTCCTGACATTTCTTATCCCTCAGTGCCACACGAAATGCCAAATGAGCTCCATGTGCAAGGACCATGGGATCTTGGCTTGCACGTGCGGGGGAGTGTTGATGTATACATTGACGCTGCCCTTAGCTAACAGTTCAAGCTTTTAGGTGAAACAGTAGAAAATAGATACTTAGTTTTGGGTAGTTTAGTTCATATAACTTCATGATCTCATGGTTATGGTGCAGAATGTCAACCAATGAAGCTTTGTTTTGGAACCAAGGGTCAAACGTTGGGAATGAAGTGTCATGATGCATGAAGTGGTAACCTCTGCTCAGTAAAACTACTAAAATAATTACCTACTTATTCCTTGGTTATTTTGTGATATAGCTTAAGAAGATGTCCGTAAGATTGGTGTTGATACTTTATGTGCTATGAGTGACAAAAAATAATGATACAAAAGAAAGGGGGTGACTTTGCCATCCACCTTCCTTGGTATCATTATTATCTATGACAAATCCTTATCAACCACAATAAGCTGCTATTAATCTCAAGGGAAAAAGAACTCTCTCCCCCTTCCATCCCCATGTGAAAATGCATCTCTGCCCCTTTTTTTTGGGAGGAGAGAGATAGACACAGGGAGCGCTGCGTAGGCCGTGCTCCCGGACAGAGAACCACTTCCCTAATCTTAAATACTTTCTTTTTGGTAGTAATTGACTATATTTTGGTCTTATGGTTATTGTTTATGACAAATTCAACCCCCTCAACTCCCCCCCCCCCCCAAAAAAAAAAAAAAAAAGAGATTATTGTTTATGACACTCTTTCAAATCTACCTTTTTTTTGGGGGGGGGGGTGGGTGTTGTGGGTGTGAATCTTTCAAATCTTTATATTTTGCTCATCTTAAAGTTAAACTTTTCTGTACGAAAATTACAGGGACAAGCTTGAGCTGAAAGCAGTAAATGATGGATCTGCCAGCTATGCAGCACTAGAAAGGAAGGCGGAGTTATATAATAAACTTGCAAAAGGGGAACTCTCTGACGAAGAAGAGAAGGAGAAGTACTGTGTGGACTTTTTCAGTAAGAGCATTGAACAAGAGAAACAAAAGCAGCCACAAGTCCGTGAAACTTCCCCTGGATTTTCAGCACAAAATGAAGATGACATTGATGAGTCTGTGATGCTTAACACGAGAACAATGGGGCCTGGGAGAACAGCTGGCACATTAGATTACTCTGAACATAAGCGTTTTGTGAGGTACAGCCTGTGCTATCTTGTATTTTTGTTTTCATAATGCTGTTCTGAGGTGACGGATAGATGAACACTTCCATTTTCGATGGGTGCCTTGAACCACTGTATTATTTTTCTGATGGATCTCTCATCATTTTCAAGTACCAAAATCATGATTTTCACCCATACCACACTTGAAGACCCCAACATGTATTTAGTTTTTATAACTGATTATACCTTTCTGCAATTGTTTGTAAAGTGCGGGCCAATGCTTTCCTGCTGTATCCTGTTTTGATAGATTATTTGATTTCTGTCAACAAAAAATGTTATCAGGTTAAATACTGATTATTAACTGTTTCCATTTTATTTTGTAGGTTTCTTCTTTTAGCCTGATGTCAAACATGATATTTTACTTTATCTTTGTTTTAGCATTTTCAGATATTATGCACATCATCAGCTGGATGTCTAAATTGATGTCTATGTCATGTACATATGTGGAATCATTTTTTCTTGTAAATTCAGAATAAAAATTTGGACCATTTACACTTGTGTTCCTTTTTCTATTGATACCAAAGAGTTTTATTAACAAAGAGATTGAAAAATAGAAAAATAGAATAGGGAAAGCTAAAACAAGTTTCGAAACTAAGCAAAGAACAAGAACCAAACCAAACTATAAACTTCCTGCTGATTCCATACTTGGTCACTCATCTACCTATTTATATTTATGGTACGCACATATTTCATTTGAGAGGAGCATAAAAGCGAAATTGGGAAATAGTTTCGAAATAAATAAAGTAATAAAATTCTGACGTTTGAAGTAAAAATGCTTGTGTTGAACAAATAATTTTCTGCCATGGGAAATTGATTCACTTTGCTTAATAGCTAGTACTACCGTAGTTCAAACATTATAATTGTCTGAATGTGTAAGACCATGTGAAATTTCTGCATCTTAACACCTGTCTTTGTATTTCTCTTAGGGAGGTCCATGAAGAAGCAAATGAAGCAAGGGAAAAGGCATCTACTCTCAAGTTTCGTAGGCAAGAGCAAGCTACAGCTCGCAGGGAGAAACTAAGACAGGCCTATCTTCGAAAACAGCTGGAGAAACTGAAAGCTGCACCGAAAACAGACCAACCATGTAAAGCAGTGCCATAATGTTCCATTGTTGATGGGAAGGTAAATACAGGTCTATGTAGCAAAAAATGTGAAGGAATGCATGTTGCGAGCACTCCAAAAACATGATATGAGATCTCCATTGACTCAAGTTTCCTCCCTAAATTATGCAATTTGAGGAGGATGGAACACAGAAGTGATGATTGGTCACCATTTCCGATCATAATGGTACTTCATGTACGCTGTACAAGGCCAAAAATGGCCATGCTTATATCTTACAAGGAAGAGTAGGAGAGCAGGACTGGTTAAAGCAACTGAATAGACTTTGGTGTGCATAATTCAAATCAACAGGACTGGATCCTTATCTGAGGCCATTGTTTGGCAAGAAATGAGTAGAAAAGAAAAGTACGAAGTTTTTCTAGTTGTTTGTTGTCAATGTAAAAGAAAAAGAAATATTTTAAATATGGTAGGGATAGGTATGTTGTCGGTAAATGGTTAGCTACCGTATACCATCAATGGGAGAGCCAAATAGGTATCATACAAAAGGGGTAAGGGGGTCATTTCAAGAAAGGGAAGAGAGAGATAGAAACAATGGGTGTTAGCATACGTTATACTGACAGCATATCCAACCTTTTCCTTTTAAAAATAATAATTAAAAAATAAAAGTTCATACACGGCCTTGCATGAAAAGGTTTTTTTTTTTTTTTTTCTGTTAACTATTTATTTATTCATTTCTGGCCAAATAAATTTAATTCAAGTTTATCCCAAATTCAAATTATTTATGTGAGCCGTTGGGTTAATTATCTGGACTGTTTTTTTGGGTATCGATTATTTTCCTTTCTTATCTATTTATTTATTCATTTCTGGCCAGACGAATTTTATTTAAAGTTGATCCCAAATTCAAATTATTTATGTGAGCCGTTACTTATCTGAACTTTTATTTGTCAAGATCTCCTACCATTTGTGTAGCCCTTCTCTTAGTCAGTTATCTCTTTCTTTAAGTGATTATATATAAATTTCCTATCTCAAGGTCATCCAACTTTTAATATATCGAATGGAGGGGCTGGGTTGTTGTAATACTATTCAAGCACAAATTTATATGGGGTTATATAATTATTCTAGCAGAATGCTCACAAGAAGCGCAGGCAAGGGGTTTAGGGTAGGGATTACAACTTGCAAGAGACTTTGCAGATGGGATTATGAGACCTGAATGTCTGGATTTGTATTGGAGATATGAAAAGTTGGTTTGACAAAATCACCTAAATTATGACCAAATTTCAGGTTGTAATTATTGCATGAAAAGATGAATAGTATATTGGACATGTTATTGTAAAAACGCAACCTTAAAACGATGCACAGAAGAATGGAAAAACAATAAAAAATAATGCACGTAGATTTATGAGGTTCAGCAAGATTGCCTACACTCTCAGTAAGATGAGACCTTTGTTTCATTATCAATGGAGAATAATAGGGTTGCAGTGTTCGTTATCACATCTCTCTCAAATTGTTTATAGAGAAAGAGAATCTCGTTTTAAATATATAACGGAAAACCTTGATATCAGAAAGTATAAAATTGTCCTCAATGAAAGAGTCCCAAATAAAAAATTCGAGTGCCATTGCTACGTAGGGGAGTCCCGTTGTAACTCGCGGCCTACTTACCGGCAACTGGGATAGTTGATCTTTGGGGGGTCTGCACCAGTATTTCCTAGATTAAACTATGACGAAATACAAGACATTGTACCCTAAGAATTACCCAGAGGCCACAATAAATGGGGCATCAGTTCACCGTCAGTTCATTGTGCCTCATTGATACCACACAATTGGGATGGGGGGAGAGATATATGGGGAGAGAGGGAGATCACATTAGGACGCACTCTTCTTTCACGAAGCGGTGAAGGAAAACTTTATCCCAAAATATTTAGCTAGCCTATAAATTATTTGAAAAGGGAGGTATTGTCCATGTGACAAGCGCATGTTAATATGGATGTCCTATGTTAGTTTTATGTGCAAGAAATTATTGCTTGATTGTCAGCCCCGTGTAATGATAATGTATGCATGGGCATCAACATGAATGTGGTTTTTTTTTTTTTTTTTTAAATGGAGTGAAACAGTAATTTGTCCGCCCATGTGTGTAGGCACATGGACCACATGATCAGGCAATTTTCTTTGCTGACTATTAGATTTTTAACTAGAAGCAATCCTAGGGTGCATAAAAGATATAGATTCCCTTGCTTTCTATTTAACTGGATGTGCAACGAGTAAAAGCGAAGGGCTTCACAAACGCCAAACAGGAGTGGAATGGGAACTAATAAAGATTCAAGCAGTCCCACAAGCTAGCGAGCAAAGCTAACAATAGAAAACTAGTCCATTACCAACTATCATAATCCACCATCTTGGTTCCACTTTTTAACCAAAAAAGATTTAAAAAAAAAAAATCACTCATTCTCACATTGAAACTAAAACCAAAATCAACCCGAACAAACCGCTCCTATATAGTAAAATCGATTTTTGGCACAATAAAAGAAAACGATAGAGAGAATATGATCCTAATTAAAATGCATACATTTATGATAATAAGAAGAGACATGTTTTACATCCGGAAAGGACTATAATTAAAGATTTCATTCTTTTTGATACGGAAATTTCTACAAAAATGGAAAATACCCTAGCTTTACATCCCAACATTTTCATATGACGCATGGGCCACAGTGCCACACCATCTCGTCGTGGTTGATGAACGCGTTTACAATAGTCTCCTTTGAGTCTAATCTCCATAACTCACACGGCAAATAGGGTAGTAACCAATAATTGGAGTTTTGGTGCTCTTAGTAGGAGCTACTGAACTACTACTACTACGAACTTACCTAACCGTGAAAGAAAACGAAATCCAGCCTGGAAAACTTAGCCAGAAAGGAAAAGGACAAAAGAAGAAAAGAAGAAAGGAGTCCTCCACACTTGAAATTTATAATGACTATAATGGCCTTCCAATTTACTTTGTTTAGAAGCCCTATTCCGAGTAATTATGGCTTTACTCCAGGGTCTATTCTGTCTATCACGAAAAGCGAAAGAAGCTACCAGAAGACTATATGACCGTTGGGAGCGCAGAACCCGGGAATTTGGATACGTTTTCTAACAAATAATTAATTATTGTAGTTGGGGGAACATCTAATTATTGAAAGCTTCAACGTAGAAATATCAGATTCTCTCCGCATAGAAATCGAATCAGACTTTCTCTCTACGCCCTTTCTTTCAGCATCTTCCACCTCTTTTCTCGACCGTTGCTCTCTCTCTCTCTTCTCTCTCTCTCTCTCTCTCTCTCTCTCTCTCTCTGCACACTTTATTGCTTCTCAAGTCAGAGTCTTCTGTTACAGCATGTCAAGATAATATTACAGAATAAGGAGAGGAGAGGGTGGTTTTTTCATGGCGAAGCGCACAGTAGAAGAGATTTCATCAGAAAGCGAGGAGGCTCATCCCTACGCTTTCCATGTCTCTGGACCGAGAAACGTTTCTTCTCCCAATTGGAGAGATCTCATCAACTCTAGCTGGTATGAACCCCTCTGGACTTTCTTTGGTTCCCAAAGTTTTGATTGTTAAATGCTGCAATGGCTCTTAGATCTGTTTCTGGTGAACACGTTTTGCAATTCGATTTACTAAAACCCCACCCCCTAATTTCTTAAGAACGATGTGAACAAATTGTAGCAAACCATTAAGGATGAACTGTAACAGAGTTTTCTACTAACATTGGGGCTCTTCCTGATCTCTATAATTGACAAAGTAAATCATTACAATGTAGAAACCCAACGACATTATATTTGTATATCGTTTCCCAGTTTATTTTCAGATTTGAATCAGAAAAGGGAAGGGGACTAATTAGATTCATAAGGTCAAGTTGGTTTATTTAAACGTCTATGGTTTTCTATCATCTTTAGGTTTTCTCCTTTTGAAGCATTTATGAACTTAATGGGTCTGAAACCACTTCAATTTGTTCAATTCGAAGGAGTCGTTTTGGGCCATACGCATCAGAGATCCACATGCTAGTAAATTGATTTTGTATATTTTCAGTGTTTCTGAGTAAAGAGAAGCACTTACACGAAAGGCTTTATTTATTTGGACCTTACCAGGGGCTTTCTTCCAGATGACCCAAAATAATTTGGTTCCTCTACTGTTTTGAACATCCGGTTGGATAGATTTTTTTTTAAATGATAAATCAGGAATCCAATGGCATCCTCGCAAATTGCGGTTTAAATTTTTCACTTTGCTTGGTACATGGTGTTTGGTGTATGACAATACGTATCTTGGATTTCTGAGTTCTAGTTGATGAAATCAATAGTTTAGACTCTAGCTGAATCCTTTGTGAAAATCACTCATGATATAATTTGACTACCTAACTATTAATTTCTTCCAAATTATCTTTTTGTTTTTTTTGGTGGACATCTGAATTTACTGTATATTCATTTGAGCAAATTTAGATCAACCTCTTCTGAATTTTATAGGAGTATCAATACTTTTGGTGTTTCTTTGTTTAGCTTCAGTCAAATATTCATTTGATCATGTTTGAACTTCCTACTGCTTGGGGTTTTGCAGGAAGGATGCTAACTACAGAAGAACAGTCATAGCCTGCTTCATACAGGCAGTGTACTTGCTTGAACTTGACAGACAAGAGAATAGAACAGAAGCCACTGCTCTTGCTCCAAAATGGTGGAAGCCCTTCAAATACAAGTTGGCCCAAGTGCTATTGGATGAAAGGGATGGTTCCATTTTTGGGGCCATATTGGAATGGGACCGATATGCGTCTATGGCTGACTTTATTCTGATAAGACCTAGTGGTGCTCCAAGGGCTGTTCTAGTACTCAGAGGAACATTACTGAAGAGCCCCACAATTAGAAGGGACATAGAGGATGATCTCCGGTTTCTAGCATGGGAAAGCTTGAAAGGATCTGTCAGATTCAGTGTGGCTCTGGAAGCACTAAAATCAACAGTGGAGAAACATGGGAGTTGCAATGTATGCATTGCTGGCCATTCCTTGGGAGCTGGGTTTGCTCTCCAAGTGGGTAAAGCACTAGCAAAGCAAGGAGTTTTTGTGGACACCCATCTCTTCAATCCACCATCTGTGTCACTAGCCATGAGTTTGAGAAGCATTGGAGAGAAAGCTGAGATTGTCTGGAGGAGATTTAAATCAATGCTTCCTTCAAATGCTGAGACCCTGACTAATGAAGAAGTGGGGACACAGAAGACTACTGCTATTGTAGGAGTAGGAGGGGGAGGTGGAGAAATGAAGAAATGGATCCCACATCTGTATGTGAACAACAGTGACTATGTTTGTTGCTATTATACCGATCCAGCTGAGAGGATGGCAGATACTCAGGCTGGCAGTGGTGAGGCTTCTGGAAAAGAGAACAAGGATCCTGGTCATGATGGGCATGTAGCAGCAAAGCTGTTTGTGATGTCCAAAGGCAAACAAAAGTTTCTCGAGGCTCATGGGTTGCAGCAGTGGTGGTCTGATGACTTGGAACTCCAACTGGCTGTCCATAACAGCAAGCTCATAACCAAGCAACTGAAGTCCTTGTATACTCTTCCCTCTCCACCACCACCACCATTACCACCACAGAGCAAACCTAGATGATCCTACTACAAAATGTAAAAGGGGAAGAATTGCCTCTGAGTTCAGGGGAAGAATTGCCCCTAAGTTCAGTGGATATTCCATAATTTATAATTTGCCTTCATTTTGACCCGAGACATTATTTTATGTATATATTCCTCTCTTTTCTCCTTTTGGTCTAATGTCCTTGACATACATCATTTTCTATATATTTTCCTCTCTTTTCTCCTTTTGGGCTAATATCCTAGCCCCATCAAGGGCGGTTACATTTTAAAGTTCCACATTCCAAAAAGGAACCAACTTTCATTTTGGTATCCCAATGATCTGACTTGGGTTCGTTAACATTTTAGAAAGGATTAGTTTGCCATGTGCCCTTTCCTAATTGGTAGATGTCTTCAGAAAAATGCTAGGGATTTGAGGACAGGGCTGTGCAAGCCAGAAAAACGGCTGCTTCAACTACAATTAGATGATGAGAGACTTCCCTATTAGCAGACGAAGAAAAAGAATCCATATATCCAACAAAAAGAATGATCATACCATGCCTCCAACTCCAACCAAGCAAAAATAGTAGACTTTTTCCTGTTACTTGGCGCAAAAAATCCTTCAAATTCTAACTTCCATGTGAAGGTAAAACCCATTTGAGACTAATCTAATCTAAGTCCTATTTGGTGGATGTGCAGAAAAATAAAAAATACAGAGTATTAAGTAAAAGAGAAACGACTCAGCTGCGGATCGAAACCCAGAATCTCTGGTTTCCTAGACCAGCACCTTATCCATTGGGCCTCGGAGTCCTTGTACATTTCTCTCTCTAAACTGGAAACGCTGGTTTCATTTTCATCCCAACGATACATCTTTTCTTGTACATTTCTCTCTCTATTCTCCTTTTGGGCTTTCATATTCCTAAAAAAGAGCGGCGATTAAGGTTGCTACATTGTGATCATAAATTCAAGTCAGGACTCAGGAACAACCTCTTCGGAGTAAGCCAAAAGACCTGCTTCTTCAACTCAATTTAGAGAAGAGAGAGACTTCCTTTTCAGCTGATGAAGAATAAAAAGGGAAAACCAACCTTCTCACGACTCTGCTGGGGATCGAACCCAGAATCTCTGGTTCCGTAGACCAGCGCCTTATCCATTGGGCCACAGAGTCCTTGTGTGAAAGGGAGAATATATCTAAATTTATAAATTTAAAATAAGATCCATCTCCATTTTTTTTTAATATCCCTTTTAGTAGCCGTTACAAGAAATTAATATTTTGAGATAAAAAACACCTCCACCATAAAACCCATAAAACCCCTCCCCTCCCCGGTGGTCCTAGAAAACTAGACGCCACGTGTATCACTATCACGCTCTATCACTACTAGCTTTTCCTCTTCCACTCCCACGGCCTTCACATTTTCCTTCGAACCCTCCGCCTCTGCTACCTGACGATCGTCTTTAACACTAAAAGACAATGAATCCCGCCGGATAAGAAACTTTCCGGTGGGAGGAACCCACAGGTTAAGCAACCCATGTGGCCTACCAGAAGGCCTCCAAACCTGTATCGTCATACACTGGATCGGATTCTCCGACGGCTCAGATGCGTCTCCACCCTTAAGCACATCACACAGAAGCACCCTAGCACTCCCCACCGGCTTCTCACGTATGTGCCCTTGTGCGTATATATCGACGTTGAGAGCCGCCTTGACATCGTTCTCCGGTAAGCCCTTTTGAAAATTAACCTTCACCACCTCGTTCCACGTCGGATTCACTCCTCCTTCTTCGTCCACGTGGGTCCGCACCTCCATGTCATGCTCCACGTAGACTACCGCGTAGGTTCTCATCTTTGTGACGTGCTTCACGTTCTTGAGGTCTTGGGCTGAGATTATCAGCACCTCTATCTCTCTCAGCTTCTTCTCCTTTGGCATACTTAGCAGCTCTTCTATCACTGTGACTGCTTAAGGACTCCCTAGCCTCAGATTTATAAGGGGGAGGTGCGGGTACGAGTGGGCGTATTTACAATGTTATCCTTATTTAAAGTTGTTTGGGAACTGGGACTGTAGACGTTACAGAAGCATCAGTGGGGTATTTTTGTCTTTAAGAATGTATTTTGTCGTTTTATGCTGAAGGGAAAATTGCTGAGCTGGGTATGTGGAGAAATGGGATGAGTCCACATGTCACATGTCACATGTCACATGTCACATGTCAGCTACAGAAATGCAACTCGGGAGAACCGACTTTCGATGGTTCTTCGAACGAGCGGCGCTTCTGCATCGAAGCTCACGGATTAAGGACGTTGCGTGCCGTTGTGCTTCCCAACCCCCCCCCCCCCGGGGGGACCACAGACCCTCTGTAAGGACAATCTTCAAATCTATGTTGAGAATGAAATAAGTATTTCCTATCTTTCAGCAGGACAACTTCAATGGCGTAACGAGGATTCTAAGTAGCAATTAGGGCTTTTGTTATTGCTTATTTACGAAAAGGTTTGCCTTCCAGAATATAAGGACGTTGCGTGCCGTATGGGAAAACCATTCCTCGGTAGCTTCATTTATCAGCAAATTTTCTGCATCTAAGATGGTTGAAGGAACATCCTTACGCATAGGGCTATCCACTAGGGGTGGAATAGGGCTAGGTTGGGTCGGCCAGATTTCTTAAAACCCTAACTTAACTCTAAGTTCTCAAAACTCAACCCAAGTTCAATCCAATCTTGTCGGGCTCATGCCAATTCACCTGGCCCTAATTGACCCTGATTGGGTTGAATTGACCCATGTTTTTGTCGAGGTAAGGTCAAACTTATTTTACCATTTATATCTTATGCATTAAAAAAATTTAATAATAATAATAATAATAATAGATCAAATGATCAATACATAATTAAAATTATAAAATACAACACAATAAAAGATATTCAGGACATCTAACTATAAGAATCAATGACCCTGATTTCATTATTTGAATAAAATGGTAGGATAGTAATCCTAAGTTATGTTATATAAATCAGGGTTAAAATCAAAATCATGTTAGTCTAGGGTAATTAAGGCCAAATTTACGCCCCTACTATCCACTAATGATGGAAGGCGGAGGAGGGGGGGAAAGCCTCCAAGGGATAATGGCGACCAGGGAAGGATGGAGAGGAGAGGAGGGGAGGGGAGGGGAGGGGGACAGAATAGAAGCTACAAGAAAAAACACAAGGAAGGGAGTAGAATGAAGGCAGATGAGACAGGAAAGAAGTAGAAACAGATGATGATTAGGCTAGGGAGGGGATGGGAACTAGTATGGGTGTCAATTGGTCGGGCCGAATCAATTTCGATCGAGTCTAGTGGACTTATACCCTTGGACCGTGGCCTACTTATTTAAGGAATGAGTCGATCTCAGTCAGGTTCTAGGCTTTAACACGGCTTCTCCTAATCGGACTATAACCAGGATTTAAATGGGGTGATGTAGCAATAAAACTTTAAACGGACCTTAAATGGTCTTTAATTGTCTTAGATTTAAGATATTTTAATATATTTTATTAAATCATCAAAAATTTAGAAATATATTACACCTAATTACATTTAATAATTAATAATAAAGAAAAACCCCAATATATACCCTGTTCTATTTAAAATATATATATATATATATATGCATATAAATGGTCAGGCTAAACGTGTTGGGCCAAGTTGGGCATGTAAATGGGCCGGGCCGGTCGGACTTACCGCTTGCACCGTTTACTACCTGCTTATAAATAGGTTGGGCCTGAAGCCAAGACATTTAATAATCGATGTAGGCTAAGCCAATCTTTAAACGATCAAGTCGATGAATCAAAGTGATACGGGCTTGGGATTGACACCCCTAGGTACTAAGAAGGAGGACAAGGGTTTAAGGGGTAAAGGATATTGGATCGGGATTGCACATGGTGGAGTAGAGAGAGCTTATTGCATATGGTGGAGGACAGGTCGCACAAGGTGGAGTAGAAACACGCAAATGAGAGAGTTGAAAGTGCTAATTACCACTTTGGTCTATAATTAAATAACCTAGAATTTTGTTTCTTGTCTTCAATATTATTCTAGGTTTTTCTTCCCAACTATGAAGTAATCGAAGGGCCCATTTGATAACGTTTCTATCGTTTTAATTTCAAAAAATAGTAGAAACATAAATTTTCGTTTCTAGAAACAGAAAGGAAATTGAAGGTGTTTAATAAGTCATGGTTCTAGAAGTCGATAGTAACCAGCAAAAGAATGACCACAAGTCATTTCTAGAAACGGTGATTTGTTTCGTTTGGTTTCTTGAACTATAAATAGGTAGAAATTTCAATTTATATTTCTGAAGACAAGTGAAACGAAACAATTCTATCAAACGCTTTTTGTTCCGTTTCTACCATTTCTGGACACAGAAATGGTAAAAACACGTTTCTTAAAACGTTATTAAATGGACTCAAAGTCTCAGTTCCTTCTCACACACACAAAAAAATAATGAATGAAAGAAAAAAAAGAAAGATGTTAACAAAATATGAGAAAAAAGTGACTCATCTAATTCAAAAGATTTTGAAAGGGTGAGTCGAATCAAAAAACCTGATACCGTTATGGATCAGCTGGAATAAGGTTGACATCGGGCATAATTTTAAAATTGAATCATTTTTTGGTTGATATGTTGCATCCAATATTAATGAACCGATTACGAACTGTATAACGAAACCAGCAACAAACCGAAGACGAACTGATAGTGAATCATATAACTAAAACCGAATTAGTAATCAATTTTGATTTAAGAACTTAAAAACCAATTAATAATCAATTCGGTTTCTATGTATGAGAAGAACCAAATTGAACCTGGTATTAAAAATGGCTCGATGGTCGGACCAGTCTTATGTCTAGACTTGAAAAATGAGAGAAGGCGTCCTGGCCTCCTGGGCATTAAAGTGTATTCCTCTGGTTGTCTGGCTTCCATTTCCAGCGCTGGCGAATAGCAAAATCGGTAACGATCAAGCCCTTCACCTCTCTTCTGCTGTAAACCCTTACTCTATTTCTCTCTAGAAAGGGAGTGAGGAGCGGAGCGGAGCTCATCGGTTCTCCAGAGTAACTTGTACTCCCTTCCCTTAACTTCTGCAAGTATTTTTGTTTGTATATCTCTTCAGGATTCTCCTACATTCCCTCGTGGTTTCCCCTCTGAATGATGTCTCTGCAACCGTAGTTTTCTTTTTCTCTTAAGTATTTGGTTTGAGAGTTATCTTTAAAGATTCTTAATCTGCTTTGTATAGCAATTTTCCTTGCCTGAAAATGTCGTTATTGTTTATGTTCTGTGTGGGCTTGCTTGGATGATAATGCTTAGTTACTTGCCTGCCATGGGTTCTTGTGTTTATGGTCAATCATGGTTTTAATGCGGTGAAACTTTAACTGCCATGGCTGCATGTCTTCAAAGTTTCTCTTGAAGGGTCCCGAAACTGACAGAATTCTAAGTGTAGTTCAACAGCCTATTAGCCCACCTCCCTTTTGCTCTCTTTCGTGTGCCTGTGCCTGTGCCTGTGCCTGTGCCTGTGTGAGAAGCTTGTCATGGAGTGACATTCTTGAAAACATTGAATCATACTATGGTGGAAAAGTTAGCTTATGGCTATCATCCATTTATGTTTGTTAGTTCATAATGTTCAAACAAAGGTTTATGTATGTACTTGTGAATGCCATCAATCCTTTGGCATCACCTCTTTCCCCCTTTCGATTGACAACAAAGACCAATTTCCCCATGCATTAGGTTTTATTTTTGGGAGAGGTGAAAAGGGTTTTCTAGGAAATAGTCATTAATCAGTTGTTTTACTGGTGCTACATTTTAGGAAAATAGAGGGTTAGGGTTGAGAAATAATTGGATTTTATCACTTATAATTGGAAGCCTTTCCTCTTTATTTTTACTCATAATCAATTTCTTTATCTGAAACAAACTGTCTTTGATTAAAAGGGGGAAAGAACTGTCAACCGTTGTTTTAGCTAAGTCATTTTTAATGTGTCCTATGTTCTCAAATATCATATGTTGACGCTTCCCAAATCACCTGTAACATTGGAACGTTTTTTTCCCTGTTTGACATTTCTTTAGCTATTTACTGTATCTTCTGCTAGCTAAAAGGGGGGGGGGGGTGATTCTCTTTTCAAAACTATGGTGATTGATACAAATTAATTTATTTCCTAAGATATAAGAAACAAGTTTCTAATTTCATCATCAGTTCTTGTATGAAATAATTCTGCTCATTTGATCCTGAATTGCTTCAGTTTCTCATTTTCATATCAGAGGCATAGTTGACAAGGTTTCACCTAGGTGACAAGGTTCCCCAAACGTGATGATCCTGCCTTTCATATGTTATAAATTTCAATAATTTCTCTCTTCTGTTCTTTTGTTTTTATATGATCTCTCTTTTGACCCCCAATGCTCTATATTTTAACCTTTTTAGCCGTAAATTGTTTAGATATTTACATTTTAAGAAGATAAAATTTTGAACAGTATGGACTAAGATATGATAGATGCTGCTTGCCCTTGGCAAGGGTGTTGCCTAAGTGTCAAGGTGGCTGGCCACTGCCATGGCACGCCTTGGTGCCCTATTGACTATAATTATGGAATTAGCATGCTTATTTTGTTAATTTGGTTTCAGTTCTGTCTAGATGAATGCTTGGAGTCTCAGGTATCCCTAAACACTCCTAAAACACTACCCTTGCTTCAATAAACTTAAGGAATTTATTTTTTTAGATTTTTTATTATTTATTACTCTTAATATTTTTCTCTTCCAATTCCAAGCTTGTATGGGCTTTTGCCATAATGTTACTTTTACAAGTTGGATGCAGGATGAGTGGTAATTGAGGCAACAAGGCGGTTTGCATAAGCATCTTAGTCTTCAAGAGGGAGAGGGAGTGGGAGCAAGCAAGATGGCGCAAATATCGTACCAACGATTCCCCAAGGTGAAGATAAGGGAGATGAAGGATGACTACCTTAAGTTTGAGCTTCGCGAGACAGATGCTAGCATGGCAAATGCCCTTCGCCGTGTGATGCTAGCAGAGGTCCCCACAATTGCAATTGACCTGGTTGAGATTGAGATGAATTCATCAGTGCTCAATGATGAGTTCATTGCCCACCGACTTGGTCTCATCCCTCTGACTAGTAGCCGTGCTATGGGCATGCGGTTCTCCCGAGACTGTGATTCCTGTGATGGTGATGGCCAATGTGAGTTCTGCTCTGTTGAGTTCCACCTCCATGTTCGCTGTGATTCAGACCAGACCCTTGATGTCACCAGCCATGACCTTGTCAGTTCTGATCCCTCTGTTGTGCCTGTTGATGTTGTGGAGCGCTCCGATTCTTCTGATCAGAGGTGGGACTCAATTCCTATGTTCTTCTCTACTATTCTAGAAAGTCCTCGTAGACAATTTCTTCTTCCATAGATGTAAAGTTTGGGTTCTGTAGGTAAAGCTTTGATGCTGTTTTCTGGTTTATATTTAATTGAAAAAAGTCTGTGTGTTTATCTTTGTATTACATCTTTTTCTATTATAAAATGATATCTCATGTGATCATTAGGGGAATAACAATTGTGAAGTTACGTCAAGGACAAGAACTAAGATTGAGAGCAATAGCCCGGAAAGGAATTGGAAAAGACCACGCAAAATGGTCACCTGCTGCAACAGTTACTTTTATGTATGAACCAGATATTCATATCAATGAAGATTTGATGGAAACATTGACACTTGATGAGAAAAGAGAGTGGATTGAAAGTAGCCCTACAAAAGTTTTTGGCCTTGATCCTGATACCCAACAGGTACATATCAAAGTTCCATTTGCATTTATTCTTAATATATTGTTGCGTTGGTGAGATCATATCCATTGTACTGCAATTCAGAGTGCATATCAATTTTGATGGATTATCTAATATTAGCATGTGGATTTTGCCTTAGTTAATTTGTTTGTTTTCTTTAGGTTCTCTTATTTCCATTGGCTTCAGTAAGTTGGCATTTCAAGGAGATCCTCTTCTAATACAGTGATCAGATTTATCTTTAATTTTCTTTTTGGTGGATGGATATATTTCGTTATTTTTGCCTCTTTTTTTTTTTTTTTAATATGAAATCTGCTCCTTTTCATACTTTGTTGATTGATTCAAAATTATTACTTACTAGTCTATTGTACTTGGACAAATTTTTAATCACCAATCAGTCAACACATTTATCTAACAATATGGGCAACGGAAAGTGTTATGAACTGTAATGAGCAGACCAGAAATAATTGTAAATGAACGAGTGATTTCTATCATATTGCGAATGTTGAGAGCTTTTTCAGAAGATATTAAAGAAAAGTGCCTCAAATACAAATTATAATTTCTAGTTACTAGAATATACTTTTGTTGGGCAAACATATATGCTCAGGCATTTTTATTTAATTACTATTGCTAGTTAATATGCAAAAAGACCTTGCTGTTGAATTACAGTTCCCCCTTGGGGGGTGGGTAGAAAATCTGAAATATGTTTCTAAATCCTTCAGCTTCGGTAGTTTAAACCCACGACCATTAGTTTACTAGTTTTGCTATTTATGGATGAGCAATGTTAATTCTACCATTGAGTATGAAAAAGGTACCCTACATGCACCCTCCGATTGATTTTTATCTCAGATGAGGTGTTTTTAGTAATTATTTAATCATAAGCACTAAAGTTAAAGTGGGTAGTAGGCACACGTCAAATGGATGCATGTAGGCTTGCTTAAGCCCTGGTTGCAAGTGCAGTTGATGTAAAGTTATATGCAAAAACATATACAGTCCACAACGTAGAGAAGGTAGGAGGTGAAAAAATTCATCGATGTTTTAGTCAAGATTAGTCACCACATATAGTATGATTTTGAGTTGTCACACAATATTCTTAGCAATGGTAGAAAATTTTCATGTTCTTCTTGTATTTTATTTCACTTCTAACCAAATGGAGTCTTGGGGAAATATTCACTTAAGGATTCAGTCAGCAAGTTGTAACTCATCAGATGGATACTGGAGTGAAGTTTCTCTAGTCAAGTTTAGGATGATGCTTGGTTCTTACTGTGTATAACAAAAATAAATGCCAAAAGATGACTCTATAGGGCTCTGTTTTTTATGGTTTTGGCTTCCAATCTTACCCACCCACCCTCTCTCACTGGCTTGGGACCACAAATACCTTAAGCAGTGGCAAGAGTAGATCTGAAAGATGATTCTAGTATGAACGTCAAGTTTCCCTCAATTTGGTTAGCTCTGTATGCTTTGACTACCTCAATGTTCTTCTGATTATTCTCTTCGTGGGTTTCAATCTGGTTTTTGGCTGCATCCTTTCAACTAATATATCTCGGGCTCATTTTGGAGCTACTGTTATAGGTGGTTGTGATTGACCCTGAGGCATACGCGTACGATGATGAAGTGATCAAGAAGGCAGAAGCCATGGGGAAGCCCGGGATGATAGAAATTTATGCAAAAGAAGACAGTTTCCTTTTTACAGTTGAATCTACTGGTGCCATCAAAGCTTCTCAGTTGTTTATCAATGCAATAGAAGTTTTTAAGCAAAAGTTGGATGCGGCTCGCTTGTCGGGGGACACTGAAGAAGCTGATGACCAGTTTGGTGAATTGGGTGCGCACATGAGAGGGGGATGATCACTTTGTGAGCTGGGTTTTGTTCATATGAGGAAGCATGATGATTATCTGATGCATATGAGGGAATGTGGTTACACTTGTTATGACTTCCTACCTTGGTTTTTTGCTTTTTTTGATAGATGACTTCCTACCCTGTGGACAATGATGTAGGAACCAAAGAATGAAGTAACTGAACACAATGCACAAAATATGAACACTTAGCTATGTTTTGTGTCATTTATTCCTCAATTGGCTTTGTAATATTGCAGTATTTAGATTATTTGATGACCATAGGTTTCCCATTAATCCAATAGTCCGGACTCTAGACAACCGCTTAAATCTAGGATTAAGTTTTTCTTAGACCGTGGAGAAGGAAAAATCCCTTTCCGCTGGTGATGTGACCTGGTTGGACTCTTGTGTCATTGTTAACTCACCCTAGTACATGGTTTAAAATTCCCTGTTGCTAATCAATGGTTAGATGCCTTGATGAGTTCTCTCTTTACCATGGACAAAGAGAGATGGGGTCTTTCAATCTAGTCAAAATGTGGCGTTTCAAGGGATTCTCTATTTATCATAGCTAATGACCAAACAATCAATTGAGATCGGATTAGGTTTACTTACGAAATTGTTTTTGTACGCGCTTGATCTTGGCATTTGGAATCTATTAAATGTAGAGAGATTCGGTGGATTTCAAATACCACGACCAGGAGTGTGAACAATCTTGTACGTGAATTTGATCTGGTCTCATGTTACATGCATTGAAGTGAGGGAGAAAATATTGGATAAAATTAGAAGAAAATAAAATAAAATAAAAGAAATTGGAGGAAAAAAGGGGTGGAAGAGTGATTAATGATAAAATTATGGAAAATGGTTAGCTTTATGGACCAAGCTTGAGGTCTGGCTTATAGAGGAAGCCTATCTTCAACTTAAAGAGTTTTATTGGATTTCAAATTATAACTTCATTCAAGATTATTCATAATTAAATAGGTAATACAAGTAGTTACAATTTTAAATAATAACTCCTACCTATCTATGACATTTCCCACGTAATATTTAACTCCTCCATAACTAAAAATAACTACACAATAATTAATGAAAAAATAACTAACATGGTACACCTATTGCCACATTATCTAACATATGCCCCCTTCATACATGTAACACCTCACAATCAATCCATGTACTCATGTAGTAAAAGTATCTTTGAAAGGGTTCAAAAGTGATGGCCTTCTTACAAAGAAAATATTGATATTTAAAAGGAAAAAGGATTCCATTGAGGAGTGTAGGGGCCTGTGCTAAGTACAGAGGTGGGTGAAATGATTACCCTACCCCTTATGAAAGGTGGATATATCCACCTTGTTGATGCTTCTAGGGTGCGTTTCCATTGGTCCCCGCACCAGTGTAGGAACCATGTTCCCAAACAGAGAACTCTTCCCCATATCTAAATTGAAGGAAAAAAAATAGTTCTTACACATAAGAACTTTTTTTATAAGCTTATTTTAAATATTTTCATGTCGACTTATGATGTGTTTATTCTTGCCATTGGATAGAGAGGTCATGGTTTAGATTAAACAAGTGTCAACTTTTATGCCTTAATTGAAGCAAATATTGTTTTGTGTGTGGGCATGCATCTTCATGATGCAGACCTACAATACTTTAACTACTATGCATTGGAAAAAAATCGTCTGCAATTTCGATCTCGTACAATTCCGTGCAATACCACATTCAGGGGGTGACACGTGTATTGATTCCAATGCAATGGTCCAGATCTGATTTAAATGCATTTTCACTGATTTAATGTTTTATTAGTTGTAGCAGATCTGGACCATTGTATTGGTATCAATACACGTGTCACCGCCTAAAGGTGGTATTGCACGGAATTGTACGAGATCGGAATTGCAGACGATTTCAACCCCTATGCATTCTCTCATTGATTTGTATTTTCAAAGCTTTGTTTTGTCACGTAAGAAACTCGGGTGGGGCTAAAATTTGACATGCAAACATTGGACTTAGTGGTTTATCTATCAGCAAATATTGGGTCCAATCTAATTTGCCACATGGCTGTTGTTGGTACATAATGTGGGTGCGTAGGAAATGTTCCTTTCATGTTAGGTGATTACAAAAGGGAAATGGCCTAAGGTCTTCTCTACACCTCTTCACATATGTATTGTTTATTGTTTTTTTTTTCCTTAAAAATATTAATAATAAAAAAAATCTAATGTGTGTAATATACGCGTTAGGCTCATAGAACCCTTACATTTGCAAAAGTTTCCATTTTATTTTTTGGAAAAAATATTGTCATGCTATCCTTGTACAAATTCATCTATTCCCTTATCATGTAATAAATAGTGGGGTTCACACTCATAATCTGTTCTCTTATTCTAACCATGTGGGCCTCATATCGTTTTTCACTCCTTATCGGCGTAGCATGTATATTCTTTTTTACACTACCTTTGTAGGAACCCCCCTCAATTTTGTTAAAACAAAAAAAGAGGATTGGGAGCTTTAAATGGGCATGGGAGGGCATCACATTGGTATTCTCAAAAAAAAAAAAAAAAAAAAAAAAAAAAAAAAAAGGAAAAGACCTATAGACGTTTGTGAACCCTAAGATGAACTCTCTTGCTCGGTGAAAGAAAACTTTCGAAAAAACAGAAGAAGAAAAAGAAGAGCCGAAGAAGAAAGAGTAGTTTTATATTTTGTAAATACAACATTCAAGATTTAAGGCCACACCGAACCCCCCAAAAAAATAAAAAAAAATAAAAAGCATTCACAGTTTTACTCTCGAATGGCTGCCTTCATGAGTCATGACAGAAAGGCCTTTGTCAAGCTGTTGCCACAGCGGAAAATGTTACTCACATGGCAGGCTAGGTGAAAATTATCCAAATGAAGCCCAGCCCACCCATTTGTTGCCCATCTTCTTCCCGCCAAAACCCTCCCCTCATCTCTGATTCCCGCCAAAATCCTTGCAAAACAAAGGAAAATAGCCGGCACATTACAAGTGAACCCATCGTAGCCTCCTCCTCATCTCTCTCTCCGTGAAGCAGGAACAAGGCAAAAATGGACATCAGCGAAGAAGCCATGGCAGCTCACAAGCGAACTTTCATGGATTTCTTGGATCAAGATGTAAGCATGGTTAATCTCTCTGTTTCTCTCTGATCTGCAACTCTATTATATGATGATCTGATGTTGAGATGATTCAAATGCCAATATATAATGACAGGTAGGGAAGGGTATATACATGCAAGCCATAAGGGACATGATCGACCATAAACGCCGCCGTCTCATCATCGACATGTCCGATCTCCACGACTTCAACACCGATTTGGCTCGCCGGTCTGTTCTCACTTCTTTCACTATCTTCCTCTGTCGAGTCTCTTCCCTCTCTATTTCGTTTCATTTCAATTCTGAAATCACTAAAAAAGTTGTTCTCTCTCTCTCCCAGATTGCTTCAAAACCCTAGCGAATACATGCAACCATTCTCCGATGCGCTGACAGAGGTAACCCGCAACATTGATCCAAAATACCTAAAGGAAGGGGAGCAAGTCCTTGTCGGCTTCGAGGGTCCCTTTGTTTCCCGCAGGGTCACTCCCAGAGAACTCCTCTCCAACTTCATTGGGTCCATGATCTGCGTTGAAGGGATCGTTACCAAATGTACTCTCTCTCTCTCTCTCTCTCTCTCTCTTACTTAGCTTAGCTCATTGGGCTTGAAAGTTGAAATGTTAATAGATGGTGTATTTCGGTTAATTCTTGATGGGGGTTTGGGGAAATAAAAATGTGGGTTTTAGATTAATGTACCAAGCTATGGCATCAACTGGTTGCTTTGTGTAGAACCAATATCTCTCCTATGGATTGTTCCAGCTGCTTTCAGTTTTATAATGACGCCGGTGGTGAAAATGGCATAACTATCAGGATTGAATTTTTTTTTTTCAACGTGGTTATTTGGTCAACAAACCTTTGAAGTGCTTTCTAGTTGAGCATTAGGTGTGGTTCAAGTATACGGAATAAGGCATGGGATGGGGTTACACCAATTCATACATGGAAGTATGGAACCCTAGAAAATAGTATTGGGGAAGAAGAAGCAAAGATTTCCAAAAATGTAATTTTTTTTTTTTTTAATAAACTTGGGGATCTTGCACAAAGGTAAGTTCATTGATTTTCTGATGATTTACTAGCTAAAAGAAACAGTGGCAAAAATGTAGATCAAACATTAAATCAAGGTGGTTCCAAAGATGGTTGCAGAAATCTGCTTCGAATTGGGAAATTCACTTGGTCTGACTCCAATTCTTCTAACTATGGCATTAGGACTTCTAGAAGTGTCTATAATTTTTTATCCCCTGAATTCCAATTAATGATTATCTGGAGGCCTGTGAAACCGAATGCAAATTATAAGCATAAGGTCCAAGACTAGTAAACCCTTCGAACTCCCCTCTCCTCCCCACTCCAGAACAAAAAAATAAAAGTCAGTTATGACAGCAACCGGGACTTGGTGCTGCGTTCCAAAAATCGTCAAGTATATTGAAGCTTGGGATTGAACACATATTTCATTATTTTTTACTTTCCAGCAGTGGAAGCTGGAACAATTTGGACGCTTCTCATATTGTTTTCCTAAGACAGGAATTATTTTCAGTCAACGAGCTTAGGAGTTTCTGCTGCAATGCTTATACATACCTTTTCAACTAAGAGCATTGTTATTTTGATCTATGTGATGGGAAACTGGTTTACTGTGATGGCATGTTAAATTGAGTTTAATCACTTTCCAAGTTATGCAAGATATTTTAGATATTTGCCTAAACTCTCATTTATTTTCCAATGGAAGGCTCCCTTGTAAGGCCGAAGGTTGTCAAAAGTGTTCATTACTGCCCCACTACTAGTGCCTTTATGTCCCGTGAATATCGAGACATTACTTCGAATACTGGCTTACCAACAGGATCTGTGTATCCTACAAGGGTAATCTCAATTTCCAATTCAAATTTCTTTTTCAGCCATTTTGTATCTTTACAAGAGTGATACTCATATAATCAATTCTGTAACAGGATGAAAATGGTAACTTGTTGGTGACTGAATATGGGTTGTGCAAGTACAAAGACCATCAGACACTATCCATGCAGGAAGTGCCAGAGAATTCTGCCCCTGGTCAACTTCCACGAACGGTGGATGTCATACTAGAGGATGACTTGGTGGATTCATGCAAGCCTGGTGACCGTGTGGCAATTGTAGGGATATATAAAGCTATCCCAGGGAAAAGCAAGGGCAGTGTAAATGGAGTATTCAGGTTCCTCTATTTCATCGTCCTTTTCATTTTCCCTTGCTCATCTTCATAGCATAATACCTATAATAATTTCTGATTTTAAAATCTGAACCACTGAACTTTTTTCTGTAGGACTGTCCTCATTGCTAACAATGTGTCTCTGCTCAACAAAGAGGCAAATGCACCAATCTATACGACCGATGATATTAAAAACATAAGAAAGATAGCTGAGAGAGAGGATACATTTGATTTGCTGGGTAGTTCACTTGCACCATCCATTTACGGGCATTCATGGATAAAGAAAGCAGTGATTTTGTTGATGCTTGGGGGGATGGAAAAGAACCTAAAAAATGGAACCCACTTAAGAGGGTGAGTAGTGCTTTCGTCTCTTTATATCAGTTGATTTGTTGCCTTGGAGAAAAGCTCCATTAATTCTTACAATCATCTAACTTCTTCTCGCTCACTTTTAGTGACATAAACATGATGATGGTTGGTGATCCTTCTGTTGCCAAGTCTCAACTCTTGAGAGCTATCATGAATATTGCTCCTTTGGCGATATCAACTACCGGTCGGGGCTCATCTGGTGTTGGCTTGACTGCTGCTGTTACTTCTGACCAAGAAACTGGTAATGAAATTCATTTGATTCTTGCATGTTAGCCATTTTTGGTGATTCTCTCCGAGTAATACCATATTAACTAATATTCAGGAGAGAGAAGGCTAGAAGCTGGTGCAATGGTTCTTGCTGATCGAGGTGTTGTTTGTATTGATGAGTTTGACAAGATGAATGATCAAGATCGTGTTGCCATACATGAAGTAATGGAGCAGCAGACTGTAACTATTGCCAAAGCTGGTATTCATGCTTCACTAAATGCTCGATGCAGTGTGGTTGCAGCTGCAAATCCTATTTATGGGACCGTAAGTTGTATCTTTGGTTTTTAGAAATTAGTTGGTTCTCCATGTTAATCTAAAACAAGCCTTGATTTTCTTGAAATCTGCTGCTGCTTCATGTCTTCGAACTGATTACTTGTTGGTACTGAATGAATCTGCAGTATGATCGTTCACTCACCCCAACAAAAAATATTGGACTCCCTGACTCACTGCTTTCCCGTTTTGATCTGCTGTTTATTGTGTTGGATCAAATGGATCCTGATATTGACCGTATGATCTCAGAGCATGTCGTACGCATGCATCGGTATCGATCTGCAGTAGATGGAGGTAAGTGACAAGCATGCTTGAAGAAAACTTTTGGTTTTGAATCTTTCTGTTTATCTGAAATTAGTGAGAGGAAGTAACTTCAAATTTCACGGGCTGGACAGCATTTGATGGGAGTTCAAGAGACAGAGAAGATGATGCTGATGCAAACTCTGTCTTTGTCAAGTATAATCGTATGCTACATGGAAAGAAAACAGGAAGGGCACGCAGTCTTACAATCAGGTTTCTTAAGAAGTATATTCATTACGCAAAACATAGGATTCAGCCAGACCTGACTGATGAGGTTTGTTCTATTTGTTTCATTTTTCATCTTCTCCTATAATAATAAATCACCATAACCTCTTCCTCCTTAGGGTTAATTTACATGTAATCTACTCCAATATCATGCTTCAGACTGTTATGCTACTCTCTCTTTTGAAGTTTATAGCTTAGACTAGCACTAAAACTAGTATGTGTTAAATACAGTTCTATGCCATGTTTGATAGTAAATTCTCACAACTTTCAACCACAGGCATCTGAAAATATTGCAACTGCATATGCGGAGCTTAGAAATGCCAGCTCAAGTGGAAGGGTTGGTATCGACAATTTTCAAGCAAACACTTTGAATTTAAGTTGCTAGAAAGAGCATAATTCCTATATCCCCTACTTTGTTTCTTGTTCTTAATGGAATCATCTGGGATTTTTTTGTGCTCTTTTCTGTAGCCAGGGGGAGGGGGAGGAGGAGGAACACTTCCAATAACTGCAAGGACACTGGAGACCATAATTCGTCTCTCAACTGCCCATGCCAAATTAAAGTTGAGTAAAAAGGTATATTCAATTTTTGAAATTCCTTTCTTGCCAATTGATTACTTGATCTTTGATATGGAAAAGTAGTGAGGTGAAATAAGATGGCAATGTTCAGATTTGAATGTGCATTTGTCTTGCTTGCCACAACTTTAAAATGTTTATATTGTTGATTTCAAACTTTCTGTTCATTTGTTCTGAATGATAACTTGTCTCATCAGGTGACAAAAACTGATGTTGAAGCTGCACTTAAAGTTCTAAACTTTGCCATCTACCACAAAGAGCTGACAGACATGGAGGAACGTGAGCATGAAAGGGCAAGGGAGTTCGAGAGGAAACAAAAGTCTGACCATGGTGGCAGTGGAAATGCTTCAGGAGTAGGGTGAGTATTTGAAGCATGCTATTACTCATTAGAAGTTCTCACTATTTCTTTGCTTGACAAACTCCGTTTTCTCAGCTATTATTCTGTGTATGTTGGTGGTTAAATAATCTCCTTTTCTCTTAGGAGCTGATTTACAGGTTTGGATATGTACCTGTATGATGAATCAAGTATGACTAGGATAGAATCATTGATTATTTGAGTATGCATGTACTTAATCACCGTCCTTTCCTTTTGTGGTCAACCAGTTACGAGCTTATCCTTCTGGAGCTTATGGTTTAATTGAGTTCTAGGCTTCTTTTAGAAAGTACATCATGTTTAATTCCCCAGAATCTTCTGTATTGGGTGTGTATTAGAAAGCACATGGAGAATCACATTCTCTAGTTCATCTTCACTTTTTTTATATTTATAAGCTTCCTATTTGAGGACCCCAGAGAAACTAATATTACCTCGTATTAAAGACAATATAAATAACTTAGCTGCACCCACACACATAAGCAATTTGATCATTTTCGTAACACTTCAAGAGTTGTTCCCATGAATTACAAATGAATTAAAACTTTAAAATAAAGTACTAAGTTCCCCCTTGTCCTTGACTCACAACTTTTGGGGTCTCCACATCTGACACCTTATGCCTTTTGTCTCAGATTGAACCCACATCAATGTGACATGTGTACGACCATTTCTATAGGAGGTGGTTATTTGAAGTTTAACCATGGGATGAACCTGATGTAGGGAAGATGCCCCTTGTCCCAGCAGTAAGGAACTTGGATTGTTGTGGCCAGGTCTGGGGATCGAATCCCACATTTTCCCTTCTAATAGACCAACCACACTTTCTCAAAAAGGGAAAATGAAAAAGATGAACCTGAAAGCAACAACCAGATGCCCTATATAGCAAGGAGTATGCTGACATGCATAAGGAATTATGTACGTCTATCATGTACTTAAGTCTCACAACTATTGGGACTCTAAAAATGCAATGGAAGTTATAAATATCTGGAAGATGTTCATAGAATTGCCCTTCTCTTAAGTTCCTTTTATTTCAATGGATTTTTTTTTTGGGGAAAGCAATTTATATTTAAACTCTTTTTTTTTTTTTTTTTGGGCCTTTTGTCCTTTCTTTACTTGTATATGACAAGGAAGCATATTTAGGCATGATTGAGTGGGTAAAAGAATCAGCTACATAATGGCTTTGGTCCTCCATGGGTGGAAATTGTATCATGGGCGAAAATGTCACCACCTTTCAGAAAACATCTAAAAATTTTAAAATTGAAGTCATTTTTCAGTATAAAGTTTCTGGATTTTTTCTTCTTTATAGAATCTCCTTCTTCCTGCAAAATATTTACATTGAAACAGGATCTTGTCAAAAAATCCTGCTATCCCATATTGTTCCAAAATCAATGCCAAAGTTGATTTGAACTTCAATTTATTTTGAGCGTTGGATTTGTGTAATTCTTTTATTTCTTTCTGTCTATTTCCAATCAGTTGTTATCACACACGGTTCAAATCAAGTAGTATGATAGTATCACCCTGTTCAAATCAAGTAATATGATAATATCAGCTGATTATCCAATCTAATCAAGTTTTCATGCTGTTGGTGATACATAAGGTTTGAAGTGGTGTAATATTTTCAAGTTTCTTTCATTTTTTTCCAAATTATTATATTGGTAATGCAATTTTATGTTTCTTGATTTCATTAGTTCCACAACGGATGCCATGGAATTGGATGACCCTCCTGTAGCTGAATCTGGTCTCAGTATTTCTCCAGAAAGGTCTGTCTCTAAGTTAATAATGTCACCTAACATGCTTCTTTCTTTCCCTCTTGACCAAATTTATCATTTAATGGTGGTTCTCAATCCTCTTTTTTTTTGGCTGGCTTATAGAATAGAAGCATTTGAGTCTGTATTTGGACAGCATATGCGTGCAAACCACTTGGATCTCATATCTATTTCAGAGATTGAGAAGGTTGTCAACACGGTGGCTGCCGTACATTACACCAGGCCAGAAATAATGTCTCTATTAGAGGTAAATAGCATTTAAGGTTTTGATAAATTCGTCTAGAGAATAATGTAATCTGATAGTTCTTTTGTTCTCTGGGGCCCTCACTTCTATCATATCGTGTTTTATGTAGCCATTCGAAGTTGAAGGATTGATCCCAAATTTACTACCTGAAGATGTAAATACAATGGACATTAACTATTATATGTTTGCCATTTTCTGCAGAATCTGCAAGCAGATAACAGATTGATGATAGTTGATGGTATGGTGCATATGATGTGAGCACTGGCAAGAAGAGAAAATATCTACTGATGCCAGCAACTCATGAGGTTTGTAAACACTGGTTCTTTTCGTGATATTACAGGATTTTCTAAGATTTTATTGTTCTCTTGCTTACGGTTCCTCTCCAAACACTCATAAACATTCTTTATTATTCGTTGGAATGTTTTATGAGAGAACGTACAGATTTTTTTTCTTTATTGATGTTGTAACTTTTAAGTATGCATATTTATGTCCTGAGGGCGTGTAAAATGTAGCAGTTGGCACATGGGCTTCTGCACAAATATTTCCCCATGGGGCTGGGAATAGTCTTTTAGATCAAAATGAAAAATTTATGTTAAACTTAGCGTAAGCCCAACTTAGCAAATGCCTTGGCGAGTCAACTTGAGTTACTTCTCAACCTTACTTTCTTTTCAACCGCAAATGGAGATGTGAGAAGCTCAACTAAAGTGGAGTCGTGGTTTCGTAAACAAAATTGTTGCATTTCATCCGTTCATTGTTGCCATGGTTAGTCAGCATTATGAAAGTTTCTTAGTATAATAAGGCTGCATATGATGTCCATCTTGCAATTCCTTTCGAACCCTAGGTTAGAGTGTTCTGTTTGTTTCTTTACTAGTTAATGGCTGGCACTATGGATTTCAGGGAGTATTTAGACGCAATGAAGAAGCAAAAATCACTCACATGAGAACATAATGTTACTTACCCCTTTGCATAGAGCTTAAATTGCTTGCGGATGGTTGGGTGGACTGCAAGGTGGAAATCCAAGACTGATAACCTGGAGGCTGTTGCAATGTAGTAAATTTGTATTGCTCAATAGTGTCTTGGCTAGAACAGGTTTTTAATTTGTATTGCCCTTTCTTACTGCTAATTCATGAGAAAAGTGTGGTGCCCCTGCTGGTGGTGGTCAATATTAAAATTGTGGACTTTCTTGTTTTTGTTTTTTGTGGTTCACAATGGTTTTTGTTGTATTATGTTTCAGTCATGAACCAACCAGTCTTGTGGTTGAAGGAGAAAACTCGTCAGGCAGGATCCTTCATCTGTTCATTTGCAAACTTTTAGCCGCCAAGAACTTGATGGATAGTCATGTTATTTCAGAAATCTCAATGCATTTAAAGGTTCTAAGTGTACAATTTGTTTGGGACAAGAGAAATAGTAGAGTCCGATTAACTCCCACTGGATTAGGAGTTTTGTTTGTTTACCATTGATGGGACCAGAAAAAAGGGATTAGAAACTTTGAATTAATCAATAAATTAATAAATTGTTGCCTATCAAAGCGGTTGTACTATCTAGCCACCTTAACTAATACACTAGCAATGGTTTGTCTTCCCCTCTGCCTGGACCAAACTAGACAGGATGGTTGTTCTTCTGTAGAGGGAAATTTTTGGAAGAAGTTAGAATACACTTTTCATAAAAAGGAAAAATGAAAAAAGAAAAACAAGGTAAAAACTCAGACTTGCTAAACAAAAAATTGATATCAAGGTTTCTTTGAGCTGCTGGTGTACCAGAAACATTACTAGACCACCAGTTGTCCAGAGATCATTTGCCCTACATTAAAACTAGGAAGAAAGATGTTGGAGATATGATGTCTTTAATTCCATCGATAGCAAAAGTGGGTCGAAACATGAACATTTCTAAATGCATATACACAAATCACAAACGGTTGTGATCTTATTTGATAGTGGAACCTGTAGTCATCAGATTTCAGTTTCCCTGCACAAGTACATGTCAAAGGCCAACCCATATCCCTTTTATTTCAATAAATACCAGTGGAACAGGTATTTCCCTCTGACACATGGGACCGTATGTGCAAAGGATCCATTCACTATGTTCACAACGTATCTACTAGTTCAAAGACTCGTGCAGGTATTTAGATTCTTGCACTCATATTCACTTAAACGCTTTAGATGCACCAACACATGTCCCACTTATTGCCATTAAATTGGTGAAACTCCTCGTGCTTAGCAACATTTGCATTGTAAATTGCACCCATTAAGGTTGTAGTTGAATGAATTTTCCATCACCTACAACTTTGTGAACCACTCAGGATTTCCCTTGATAATTAGTTGTATATACTTAAATATGAATCACATGTAACCATAAAAGCTCCTCTTCTCCACCCTTATATAAATCCTCCATAACCTTCCCTCTTCACCATCTCATACTTTCCATCCATAGAAGACCCAAAAGAGCTACAAGGATCAAACCATGGCTTCCGAAATGATCAAAAAGTTCAGAGAGAAGGCCGAGATCTTCCACGGCGAGGAGCTATGCAAGAAGAAATCAGTTGAGTTCTTGGAAGAGATGGAGCTGCCCAACAATTTGCTACCAGTTAATGAGATGGAAGAGCTGGGCATCAACAAAGAAGATGGCTTCTTCTGGTTGAAGCTGAAGAAAGCCCAGAAGTACAAATTCCTCAAAGATTACACTCACTATGCTACAGAAATCTGCAGCTTCATCGAGCCTCGTCGGCTTAAAGACTTGAAAGGAGTGACTGCTAAGGAGTTGATGCTCACCTTCACTATCAGCGATATTTATATAGAGGATCCTTCCTCTGGGAAGATTACCTTCAAGACTACCAGTGGCATTTCTCGTAAACAACCCATCTCTGTCTTTGAGCTCCCAAAACCTGACAAGAAATGAGAATCCAAATAAAATTAAGGAAATGAATGAATAAATGTTATCATATGCTGTGGAGACTCAGAGAGGATTTTTAGTACCTTATGATTATGATAATTATATGAATGAATAAATGCTATTATGTTAATGGAGGATTGAAATCCTTCTTTCTTGTGTTTCTTCTTCAGTGGAAATTGAAATGACAATCCATCTTTTTTGTTCTTTTATTCTATGAAACAATGGAATTTCCTTATTGGGATTCACACTATTAGATCTTGCTAACATCTTGTATGAACGTTGGATAGAATTAAGTCAATGCATGAATTAGAAGAGCAACCTAGTACACGAGACTTCCGATACTGTAGGGTCTGAGAGGGGTGTATGCAGCTTATAACCACTGCTTCGCAGTAAAGGCTGTTTCCAAATTTCAAAATTGTGACCAATATGTTGCAATAGTATAACTTATCATTGCACCATAGACTCGCCCACTAAATCCATGTATGAGCATATATTCAAATTGTTTGCTTCTTATTCTTATCTTTTCCTATTCCCCCCCCCCCCCTTCCTCTTATGAATTTTGTGCAACTAGAATTAAACGTTTTACTTGATGATGACCAGAAACCAACAATGTTTCATCTTAAAATTATAGGTAGCGCATCAACTTGAAGAGATGTTGACACTTAGTAAAGGAAGATTGTAGAGAAATCATAGCCCATAAGGGCTGAATATGTTGGGGATAACGATATCCTAAATTTTATCTCTCGCAAAAGTGGGCAGATTCCTCAGGCCTATGGCCCTTCAAAATTTAGAAAAATTTCTAACAATTTTATGGGCATTTCTATAAAATTTTCATATAGGGTTTCGCTATATTTTTATAGCAAAATTTTATTTCTTGTAAGCAAGCTGACAAAGGAGGACAAGCATTGTAACTAGGGGTGAAACAGGGCCGGGTTGGGTCAGGTTTCTTAAAACCCTAACCCAACCCTAGGTCCTAAAACTCAACCCAACCCTACCAGGTTCATGCTCAGGCCCAACCCTATCGGGCTCAGGGTTGGGCCGGGTTGGGTCGAGTTGACCCTAGCTAGTCTTTTTAGTGGAATTACATTCTGATAAGTACGATTCAATTCCGATTTCAATTCCTAAAATGAATTGAAACCCGGTTTTTTAATTAAAACCCTAAAATGAATTCTTCCATTAAACTATATTGAATGTAATATTTTATCATTCAATCATGGAGATTTCATGTGCCCCTATTTTTCCATGTGACATTTTTTTAATCCCCTCCATCAAAAGTCAACATATTAAGACATAATCCAATCATTCAGTGTTCTTAGAATTTCATCTTGATCTACAATAATGCTTAATTTCCAATATATAAGGACCAAGAAACTCTAGTACTGCAAGCCCCCACCTCTCCTCATTCCTTATTTCATGGCTGTAGAGATGGTTTTTCTTTTAGCTTTGTGCTCTCTCTTTTGGCTATACTATTCTTTGGTCGAGCTGGGTTTTCTATGTCTCAACCGAGGCTCGGCCCAACCCTACACAGGGTTGGGCCGGGTTGGCCCTCATAGTCGGTTTAGACAGGGTTCGGGCTCAGGTCGGGTTAGGGCGGATTTGGATCGTCAGGGCTAAACTTACACCCCTAATTGTAACCCTATTCTCCATTGATAATGAAGTAGGATTTCATCTCACCAAGGATGTAGGCAATTTTGCTGAACCTCGTAAATTTGTGTGCATTGTGTAATTGTTTGTTCTTATTTTTCTATTATTTTCTGCATTATTTTAGGATTGTGTTTCTACATAAGAACGCTACACGGTTGCGAGTGCATGCATATACATTGATACAACCATATGGAAGAGCATCTTTCCATAGTGTTCTATGTCTCCGTGTAGAGAACACAATTGGGTAGTGTTTTTTTCCCCTTAAAACTATAACAAATTTGAGATTCTATTTATTAGACATTTTACTTTCGACCAAAAAAAAAAGGACATTTTAAGTCTGAATATTAATTATATAAAATCTAATGATAAAAAAAAAAACCACAAGTATCTATATTTATAACTTTATGATTTCATCTAGTTGGAAGAAAAATAGAGGGAAGAAAAGTAAAATAAAAACAAAACAAAAATGAAATTTTTTGTAGTCATTACTTAACCTAACATGAATGTGTAAACTAATTACGAAACATTTCAAATTTTACTGTCAAATTTCACTACAATTTGCAATATTATTTCTCATATTTAAGAAATAATATAAGGAGTCTATTTTTGTCATATTTAGTAAGAGTTTAGAGTTTAGGACAGTCATACAATCATGATTACTAAAATTTTATTTTAAAGTAAAATTTAATTTCATTTTATTTTCTCTTACTTTGCAACCAAACAGAGTTTAAAAGATAATGTGCGGGGCTAAGTTCCAAGTACAAACTCATAATTCTTAATTGCGTTTTTCAGTATAAAATTTTAATATTGAAACATATCAAAGGGTGAGAAGTAGAACAACGATCTCAATCATAATTGGATAATTTTTCACTTCACATTGACTTTCTTTTGGTTTGGATGGGATTCAGCTGACTTTGGTACACTGAAATTAAGAGAAATGACAACCCCATTCCTGTAGAATACAAAATACCCACTTTTTTGATATCTTTATACAGCTATCATTGGTCTTGTGCTGGTACAGAGGCCACACGATCAGACTAGTTACACTCAAAGAAGTTCAGTTCAATTTGCTAATTTCGTTCTCTTGTTCCAGAATATGGTGTTGCCACGTGTCGAAATTGTTGCTTCTTATTCAGAGAGGAGGGATTTGAGGTGGACGTTTTATAAGTTAGTACATTTTGAAGGAGAGGAGAATCAAAGAAAATGGGCACATCTCTCTTCCTTACTGACACTCAAACTCAATTGGGTCAATTCTCTCTCCTTCACCAAGCTAAGGCTCTCCTCGCTAAATCCTTCTCTGCAACTTCTCCCTCCAAATCCCGCTGCTCCTTCTCCATTAAAGCAGCTGCTGAGGTAAGCTTCTTCTCACACTCCTCTTCTAGGGCTTCTCATGCGCACAGTTCTTGTTTACAAAGCTTTTATAAATGGGTATTTAAAGACCATTTATCTATTTTTTCTTGTCTTTCTCGTTCAGGGTTCTGACCAAAAACCCCTCTATTTCTCTCTCGTGGGTTTACTTATCAATTATTCTTTCTTCACTACTCTTAGATGGAAGGAAGTGAAATTACTGAGACAGGGGAAGTAAATGTGAATGAGAAGAAGAAAATTTTCGTTGCTGGGGCTACAGGGAATACCGGCAAAAGGATTGTTGATCAGCTCCTGCTTAAGGGTTTTGCAGTGAAGGCTGGGGTTCGTGACATAGAGAAGGCCAAGACTAGTCTTTCCAACAATCCGGACTTGCAATTTGTGAGTAGTTATGATTTCCCTTTTAGTGGGTTTTGTTGGAATTCGTAAGGTTTTCAGAACCCAGAAATATGTAAGTGATGCCTTGTCTATGTTGATCTAATTTGCAGGTAAAAGCTGATGTAACAGAGGGTCAGGATAAGCTGGCTGAAGCTATAGGTAATGATGCTGAAGCTGTGATTTGCGCTACCGGTTTTCGACCTTCATGGGATCTATTGGCTCCATGGAAGGTGAGTCAGTTTCTTGCTGGTTAGTAATGGTAATACAGTTGATGTCTTTGATTTCTGCTTGGCTATGCTGAGGTCTACTCCTTACTCTTTAGAAAAATTCAGTAGCTCTTTTAGAATACATTCAGCGACAGAGAAGAACAAATTCATGTCCAATTAACAGTTCGCATGTGATGCTTTGATTTTGCAATGCTTTTCTTAACTAGTATCACTCTACTGAGGATGTCCAATGTACTGTTTTTCTTTATAGAACAAACTGTATCTCTATCAGTGTGACCACTAGGACCTAGTAACTTGTAACGGCATTGCCACATGGTAGCATGAATTTAAAACATAACATTTGTTGCAACTCTACCTCTGTGTAGAGAAGCTTTAGGTTCCACTGATGAGTTGTAAGCTGATTGCTTTGATCAATCCTCTCATGTTCATTAAATGTTGTGAAGATCACAAGAGGGAGGATAATGCTTGAGTAAACCAGTATTAGTACTGTAGCATTAAATCTGTAAATTTGTGTGATGACCTTGACAAAAGTTAGATACTGCTATGTGTTTTTCTGTCTTTGATTCTCATATTTGTTTCTTGTGTTGACCTATCTAGCAGAATCAACTAAGACAAAGCATCTCCAATGACCAAATCACTTTTAATCTATTACCTGTGAATGCATACCCACTTCTGGTGCATAGTCCTTAGAGCTTAAACATGGGTTTGCAAAGGGCTATTAACTAGTATGAATAACACTTCCTGCTGGGTTTGCAGTATTAAAAAAAAGAATAAAAATTTCGGTAAAATGTTTTAGTTCCAACAATTGTACACTTTGTATATGGCTTTTCTATAGGATCCAAGATTCTGTCTTGTGTTTTAACTTTGTTTTCTTTCCTACCGTATCTCCTCCCCACATCGACTATCACCAAAATGCAGAACGCTTTTGGATCTCTATTTTGCTAACTTACTTTGCTTCAATGCATCATTGGCACATTTATCAATGGCTTAGCTTCTTCATCCAACTTCACTTAGGCATATCATTCGATATTTCTGTTGTCCCTAGGATGGTCCAAGTTCACAGGTTTTCTTCATCTTGTCACAGTCTTCTAGCCAATCCACATGCACTGAAATTTTGCCTGGTGGATGAATAGTCAGTGTAGGTAAGTCTGCATGGTTGTGCTTTTTTATCTTTCAGCCTGAAGCACACCTTCAACTTTCTTGTAAGAGGACTTGTACTCATACCCACTCTCTTCTTTGCACTAATGTATCAATGCTAGTGATCTCCATCAATACTCTCTAGAGGTGGCAACTCACCGGGCTTGGCCATGGCTAACCTACTAGATAAGGGTATACTAGGCCGGGCCTGGCCGTTGGGCCAATGAGATAATGGTTTGGAAGTTGGAACTCTTCCATCATGGTAGGACACATGCCATGAGTTTTCACGCATGTGTAGAGGATTCGGACCTCCAACATCACACCTTGCCTCGAATGAAAACTCCATCTCTCCACCTAACCACCATCATGGAATCCCAATCGATCTAAGTATATGAGCATGTCATTGAGTGACTTCTGAAACTGAATCAATGAAACACATTCTCCCTGGAAAAGGAATAGATTCACATGGTTCTTTGACATTCTTCTAATTAATCTTCTGTGTTGCAAAATATTTCTTCTGTTTAAAAAACAAATTTATAGTTGCCATCCATTATATCGAGTCTGGTGGCACTTAATAATTTAAGCATTAGAATCTCTCCTGATAAGGTATGAACTTGGTTGGCATCTGACGAGCGATGTTGTTACAGGTTGATAACTTTGGAACCATAAATCTGGTTGAAGCATGCCGGAAAAACAGTGTAAAGAAATTCATTCTTGTTAGTTCCATTTTAGTCAATGGAGCTGCAATGGGGCAACTACTCAATCCAGCTTACATCTTTCTTAATGTATTTGGACTATCATTGATAGCAAAGCTGCAAGCAGAGAACTATATCAGGAAATCTGGTATAAACTATACCATCATAAGGCCTGGTGGGTTGAGAAATGACCCTCCAAGCGGAAACATAGTCATGGAGCCTGAGGTAAGAATGGTTATTTTTCCCTTTTCAAGTTTGTTCTTTGACCCTTGTTTTGCACTTTTGCTTTAGTGATATTCATGTTTGCTTCCTAATGAACCA
>NC_056569.1:9845764-9858140 GCF_013358625.1 Macadamia integrifolia
CCCCCCCCCCCTTTTCCAGGATACACTTTCTGAAGGTTCTATATCTAGAGATCAGGTTGCAGAAGTTGCTGTTGAGGCGTTGCTTCTCCCAGAATCTTCTTACAAGGTTGTGGAAATAGTGTCTCGTGTTGAAGCTCCTAAGCGTTCGATCGAAGAACTATTTGGTTCTATAAAGCCACACTGATTTTATTATGATAGTAGATAAGCCATATCTACATCATGTTATCTTCCCCCTGTCTTCTCTCTCTCTCTCCTCCCAGTTGATAAGCTTGTTTAGCTTAAGTTACCTAACTATATAGCACAATTTTTGTTGATTAGAAGAGAGGAGAAACATGCATGTGTTGTATAAAAGAATGAGAACCTCTCTGCCTGGTAACTGATCCATACTGTTGGGATGTGTAAAATAAATGATGCTGTGGTAGAAGATTGTGGCAGTTGAGCAAGATAGAATGCTTTTAAGGTGTGCACTTCGATAATTTTCCATGATAATAAATTTTTAGAAGCTATTATAAATTCCATTCCATTCTTCAATCGTAGAATTGAACGACACCATCACCATGGAACAATGGTGTTTTTCCCTAAAATTTTAAGTTATCCACTAGTTATGGGGTACCTTAGGAACTCACCCCAGAGAAATTATAAAATTAACTATAGCATTATTGATAGTATCAGATGTAACAAGAGTAGAATGGCTGGAGCATAATCGCAGCAGTGCTATTGGAATTACTTCAAGAGTGCAATCCTAATTCTATACTAAAAAGTTTTTTTTACAGTTCATTATGGATATCATGGGAACAGATCATGCTATTTTAAGCTGATTGGGAGGATCTGGGTCTTTTTATTTCCAGGATTCTTGAGAATACTAAATTTTCCGCTCCGATTTCCACCCAATCTTTCTCAGTGTAATATGATCTTCTTCTCATATTCTCTTCCCGTTGAAGAGAACTTTTCATAGCTTAATTCCATCATTTGAGTATCATATCTGAGTACAGATCTCAATTGCCAGCAGGTGACATACTTGGTCACTATAAGAAGGAAAAAAAAAATTGTAACGTTCACTTTACTTGGGGGATATGTCTTTGAGTGTAGTTCTTACTCTATGAGCTCTATACTACAGAGTTTTCTGCAGATAATCATAACAAACTTGGGAATTAAAGGAGTTATCCAAATATTGATTCTGATACAGGGCATGGATTTCATGTCAGGTCACCTGTTGATGCAGGATGCATATACAGGTGTTCGTGATGCTCGGGAGAAAGCCCAGCCGAATCAAATTGTGAAAGATCCTGATATATATTATGATCACTCAGAATGAGAACAATAATCAAGTAATGCTTCAATTACTATGTATTTCATATCCTAAAAAAGTGCAGACATCCAAAGAAAAGACAACCCATTTACAGAAAGAATATGAAAATCTCAGACACATGATCTCAAAAACATAAAATTCAGAAAAACAAAGCAACAAGAGAAACTATGGCTGCAACAATGGCAGGTGCAGACAGAGCCACTCCAGCACTCTCCAAAGCCGGCGATGGTGCGATCCTTTCAAAATCTTCGAATGCAGCCGTGGCTCCAGAAAGAGCCATCAGAACCATTATGTAGATGGTGAAGAAGATGGCCAACCTGCAACCCTCCATTTCTGGCTAAATCCTCAGCTGCTTGAAAGAGAAGAACTGGATGCTTAGAGAACAAGTGCTCCGTAGAAGTGGGTTTTAGAGTTCTGAGAAGGGAAAGGTGAGTACACATGCTTTTAAAGGAAGTTTAGTGGAGTGAAGAAGAATCTGCCAGTTCTTTAGTGTTGGCAGAATCACATAATCACAAACAGAATCATTTGGGGGAGGTGGGCTGTCAAATATATTATATAATTCTGAGCCTCTTTATCAATCTCTTTAACAGGTTGGACTATAGTGTCCCAACAGGCCAAGCCATTAGGTTTAATAAAAGCTGGCACACATTTGACAGTGCCAAAGTACCAATGATTTGATATCCATTAATTGATTGAAAGATTCCAGGTGGTGTTTTGTTATTAAATTATATGATGTCAGTACCAATTAGTTACCTCTCCGTGATTGCCTTTTCTAGCTTTAATTTCAGAGCTGTCATGCCCTCATTGCCTCAAAGTTAGAGTCCAACTTGAACCAGTTTCAGTCTGAACCGGTTGATCTAACTTGGCTTTTTTATCAGGTTGGACCATTAGCTGGCATATAAAATGCTAGGTGACTGGTAACAGCCACAGGATTAGGGGATCCACAATAGGATGAATCCAATTAAGAGATTAATGCAAGGTTTAAAAAACACCAGGCCGAGTCTGATCTTTGGATCAGCCCTGGAACTGGCCTGTAGTCCATTAGTGCAGTTTCCAGACAAGGATCGGTCTGATCCGGATTGACCCGAATCTGCCAATCCAATTTGATTCATTTTTCAATCCCTAATTAATGATACCCAATTTCTGTGAATCTGTTATTCATAATTTTCTGCATTTAAAAATCAAGAAGAACTCATCATGGTTTCAAGAAGCATTGAATAATTCATGGATCAGATGGTTAGGAGATCCTTTGATCAAGCTGATTGTTCACACTCTTAGTTATATGGTAGTGCAAGGGGGTTGGTGTCCATTCTTGCCCTGTCCAAATATTTGCTGATCGGATATGGATACACATAGAAGAATACGGATCCAAATCGAAATCAAATTTTCAACCATCCGTTTACTCTTTGACTTGTGTAATTCGGGCATTCCTCCCTCAATGAAAATAATTTGCTCTTAATCCATCTTTCTATGTTGTTTTAATTCTTTCCTTCATTCTCTAGAACCTGTTTAAACTTCAAGAACCCTCAAAATCATTAATTAATTATTTAATAGGACTGGATAATTATTTTTTGAATAATTCGAGTTTTAATCCGGATACCGATACCCTTAAACGAATACGAATTCAAATTCCAATTTCAACTCTCCATTTACATCCCTAACCTTAAACTAAACTAGCACCTAGTGAAGTTTATGAACCCTAAAGTCTCTTTCTTTTCCGACTCACCTGATTTTTAGATCAGGCTTGGTTCAGCTCGGCTGGTTGGATTTATGAAAACAATCCTAATTGTAACTACGTTTGGTGACATTAAGACTTGTCACCACTTGTCATGTAGCAAGTGTGGGTAGTTTCAGAGGCATCATTAAAACACAATTCATCTTTTTCTGAAATATTTTTTTTTTGGTGGGAGTGCGTGGGATGAAATGAAATTGGGGTTGGATTATTATTATTATTTTATTTTTAAGAAATTGGGGTTGGATGACACCCCACAAGCTTCAAAATCACATTTCCTTCTCTTTAAAGTAAATGTCACCTCTTAATTTTTTTTGGTAGAAAGTAGTTGTCATCTTAGTGAACAAGAAATACCCATGTATTATAAGGGGATGAAAATGGAAAGCGGGAAAATGATTTTGCTAATTTAGAGAAGAATGAGAATTCGTTGAAAGGCAATGTGGTCTCTATACCAGCACAGTCAATGGAAGCATTAATAGAAGTATCAACATTAGTAGAAATTTTGCCTTTCATGAAGGGCAGGATGATCATTTCTTCCCTCTCCCCCCCTTATTTGGGCATAGGGGCCACGTTGCCTTTTAGGCTTCTTTTTCCTTTGTAATCGAATCTAATCAACCCAACAATCTCTTTACCAAAAAAATCGACCCAACAATCAAAATCTTTATTCGAGTAAAGAAAAATCAACAATAGAATTAGCCTCAATGGATTTCGATTCCAATTCAACTGCAGAACCCCTAGAAATCAAGAACTAATAGGCCGAAATGGCCAGAGTCAAAATCAAAATCAGTGATCCAATTCCAATTATTCAAACCATGATCACAATGGAATCTCGATCTATATAGTCTAGAGAAAATCTAGATGCCATGTCTGCTGAAGTATAATGCTTCACCATTTGTTGTGAGTGGCTCAAGGTGTGCCTAGTGGGAGTCGAACTTAAGACGTCTGAGTTTACGGCTCGTACCAAGTTAGTTGCTCACCACCTACGCTACCCCCTTGGGTTACACAAACAAGTATCTAATTAATACAATTTCAACTTAAAATAAGTAGATGAAGTAGCTAAAAAAAATCATTTATATTTGATGTGATTACCAAAACTTTGAATCTAATCCACTTTCCTTGGTTTGGCTTAAAAATTGACCATTGATCTGATGTATGTTGGATCCCCTATCACATGGATTGGCCCATGTATGTCAATTTGATATCAATGATGCCTAAACACTTGACTAGGTTCAACACCTATTCCACTTTGATACCTCCTAGCAGTACATGATCTTGCGAGATTTAGGCTACGACCATAGTTGTTTTCCTTCTCTGATGTCAAAGATCTAATCAATATCAATTCTTCATGTTGAGATTTGTGGTTCCTTGGAAGCAATTCAACCATAGAGTGAAAGAGGACTGTGGGGATTTTAAATTTTATTTATTTATTTATTATTATTTTATATTTAACTTTTTGGGAAAAAGAAGTCTGAAAAGCAGTATGGCCTCTACACCCAAAGATAGAGGTGGGCAAAAAGATTGCCCTGCCCCTCATGAAAGGCGGAAATCCCACCCCTATTGATGCTTTTGTACATGCTCCCATTGGGCCCTGAACTAGCGCTGGCCACCCTGCCTTTCAAGGAACCTTTGCCCTTAATTTTCTTATGTTTATTAAGAGGTGCATTTTTGTAATTTTATAATACATATCATACATATAATATATACTTGGGACTAAGTTTCCTTGCACCCACAATGAATGGGTATTGGTTCACCATGAGCGATCAATGCTACTCGGGGGAAGTGGAGAGTGGGGACTTTCGGACCCTTGGATTGGCAAGTGAGGTTCATCGTGCGGTCGAGGGAAACTTTATCTAATATATTTTAGGGGAAAAGGCTAAGTATGCTGTTGGTATACCTAGATATGTGTCTATTTCTCTCCTCCCCTTGGAAAAAGTCCCCCATCCCCATTGGCCTCCTCCCGTCCCAGCCCTCCTATTGATTGAGTCGCTAGCTTCAAGAAAGCTGGTGGCATACCTAACCTCCTTCCTTTATTTTTCATGTTTGGAAAATATTTTATATGAGACATACGGTACAGAAAAGATTTTATATGTAACCACGTATGATTAACATACGTAACACGGGCTTGGACTGGGCTGAAATCGGCCTGGCCCAGCCCAACCTGGCCTGATGACGCACTTCATCGATACCTAAAAACGCGCGGCGGCCGAAGCTTCAGAAAGATCTCTTCGACGGCCAAGCCCGTGCCGAAATCGGCCTGGCCCAGCCCAACCTGGCCTGATGACGCACTTCATCGATAACTGAAAACGCGCGGCGGCCGAAGCTTCAGAAAGATCTCTTCGACGGCCAGAGAGAGAGAGAGAGAGAGAGAGAGAGGGAGAGACTGAGAGTGAGAAATGGTGAAGAAAACCACCGAGTCAGAGGAGGGAGCTTCTGCTGAAACCATCGAAAAGGCCTCTGAGAAGTAATTGACCCTGCTTCCTCCTCTAGTCCATCTCATTGCTTTCTCTCTCTCTCTCTGTTTTTCAGTAAGTTTGGTTTCATGTTCGTCGATTCTTAACGTGGTTTCCTGGATATATTGCAGGACTGTAGTGTTGAAACCAAAGGCATCGGCGAAGACGAAGAGGGCGGCGAAACCCAAAGCCAAGACAAAGAAGAAAACAAAGAAAGAGGACGCCAACAAGCCAAGAAAGCCCCCAACTGCATTCTTCTACTTCTTGTATGTCTCTCTGTCACAAATTTCCTTCCTTTTTCAATTCGTCTTAAGCGGCGTTATTATTTAGTTTCATTTTGTTAATCCTCCATGTCCCATGCTCCTTCAATCAATTATGTAACTGCGTTTGAACTCAAAGTTCGACTAAAATATGAAATTGAGTAGTATTCTAAGTTGAAAAGGGGGTTTAACATTAGATGAAAGTCTAAACTGGTATGGTATCAATAGCCCAAATTGCAAATAACTATTTGCTTCTGATTTGGAGCTTCCTGTTTTTTCTCATCAACCATTTTGGGATCAAAACGGAAACTTTAGTTGGGGGGAGTGGGGGAAGTCGTTTATTTTTCAGTTCACATTGTCCAATATATCTTCATTTTGTGCCTAAGACTTAGTGAAGTTGGTGTGGTGGAACTGTGGAAGGTAAAATCATACCTGCAACCCAGATAACTTTGGGCTGTTTTGTAAGCCTAGGTTTGTTGGAAGGAGCCCTAGGAAAAAGTGAAAACAGGGTAGTGAAGTACGCAACAATAAGAGTAACCCCAACCCCACCCCCCCCCCCCCCCCCCAAAAAAAAAAAAAAAAGCAATTCAAAGTAGCTCAAAATTCTGAAGGAAGATTTGCATTTATTAAGAATGTATTTACTAAGTTTTCATAGCATCTATTCAAAATCCCCGTTCTTGGTACCCTTCTTGAGAGATTTGTCCCAACTTAATTAACCCCCATTTGGATGTCTGTCAATGAATGGGTGTATTTTCTGTAGTAATTAGTGGGATGGAAGTTTGGATAATTTATTCAAAGTACTAGAGGTTTGAGCCAAGGGACTTACTTTAGCTGCTGTTATTCATTTTGATGTTGGAGTTGCTGAAATAGATTAGAAATCTTTGGCTTAATTGAAGGATCTAGGTGAAGGTTGGTCTTCCAAGGATTTCAGATACAATATGCAAATAATATGATAGTAATGATGGGATAATCTTGTGGTCAAATGTGCCATCTGATTTGCATTCTTTTGGTGTTTCAAAGAAATAACATCTAGTGATGAGGGAATGTGTTCTTTTCCTAGTGATGGTGTTCTTTTCATTCGTGTGTGAGTGGTTTACTAAAGTAGTATCTGTGGGATTATGGGGATCAATTATTTCATTAATATATTGTCAGTAAGTACATGTCTTTTGACAGCCATCAAGGAAGCCTTACTGGATGGGCCATTGACTGAGTGAAGTGCATGGTTGAGCTGGCCAAATTGACCATAGGTTTTTCCCTTTGATTGCCTGCATGTCAAATTTGGAGGGTTATTTAACCATATAACCGATGTTTTGATCTTTTCCTTTTACTTAAGTGATGAACTGTTTCTAAACAAATTGACTTTTTAATGCTGGAAGTTCATTATGCTACATGGCAAAGTTTATTTTTCTGTAAATTGTTGGACTGGTGGCAACCCAAGGGGTTTGAATTGGGTATGAAGGAATAAAAAGACCAATTAAAATCTCAACTCTACCCAATCAATGAAGCCCAAAGGGTGTTGGTAAAATCACAAAAACATAAAATAGAGAAGGGTTGAGAGACAATGATGCAGTTTGACATGAGGGATTAGAGTGGTTTGGCACACTTGCCGACATCCACTACCAAGAGCACTCTCTTAGACTTTCACTATCCTGGTCACTTTCCAATGATAGTGACCAAACCTTCTCACAAATTGGTTTCCCAATGGCACCAATTAATCCTTTTGATTGCTTTCCCAATGTTAGCAATCACATCTTACAAATCAATCCTTGTGATTATAAAAATTTGGAGACACCCTATCTTCTACCACTCTCCCAATGAAGAGAATTACAATTGCTCAATAGCTGAATATACAAAGTTAGTACAAAACCTCTAATAGGTGGATTTACAAATGAAGAACACAATAATTTTCAAGATAAAGATCAAAGGCTGAAGGATATGATCTTCCAATTAGGTGCTAAATGTCTTTACTAATTCCCCCTAACCTTCTCTTAAATAGAGGAGGAAGAATGGCTGAAAAATTATGCCTGTTAATCGTTATAGTCCCCAGTGGCTCTTTTCAGTGTAGAGCCAATCGACTACTTGCTCAGGTTTATCGACCCCTTGGGAATTACCGAATTAGTCATTATGAATATGATCGTTAATAGCTGTTATAAGGGATGAATAGTTCCCGGTTTACCCAAACATCATTTGGACTTTGTCCACTTTTTGTCCAACCTTAAGTCCCCATTTTAGATCTTCTCAGGAAACTTTGTTTGGCAAAAAAGCTGGCTGACCAGACTTCCTCTGGCAGACCTTTTTTGGGCAAGAACCTTGTGACTTGGGCTAGTTTGGTCTCCAACTTGTGTTGGTCAATAAACTTAAGTCTTATATACCATTTCAAGTCTATATGGTTCCTCCGTGGTTATAGGAAAAATCCCCGGACTAAGGTTAAATCATTAAGTCAAGTTTGGGTGACTTATTTGACTAAGTCCCATAGGTATAAGAGCTACCATTAGAATCAAATTACAACACCTATGAATTATTACATTGTTACACAAATCTGAATCTAATTCCTAGGTCTTCAATATTCCAAGGTAGATCACTTCTTGTAGGTGTCCTTTGCCATTGAAGCTTTGGAACGTTTTCTTCTTGGTCTTACTGAACTTCATGCCACATTGTCGTCCAAGCTTCAAATGATCTTCCAACTTGTGAAGCTTCCTTGAGAACTATCTTCCACTTTCTTGGGCTTGCCTTCATGCAACTTCTCGTTGCTTGAGAATATACCAATTCCACTTTGACATAGGCTTTTGCATTCAACAAGTACAAGTACTAAATAATCACAAAAACACATGCAAGATATAATGACTCAACATTCTCCCCTTTTTTGGCGATGACAAACTTAGTTTATGAAAACCTTACATGCTCCTCCATAACCCATGCCATATTAGATACCAATTAATGAAATGTTACCAAGTGTAAACTAAGTGACTAATATGCTAGGTTGCATATCAAGAATTAACCCAATTAAGTCCTAATTTTCCAAACAATGGATGAAGATGGTGTCCTGTAGACATGAACTACCTAATGAATTTCCATATATAATTCAAGCATGCACTCCCATAAATAGCATATCCAATTTGATTCTCCCCTTTGTTATCAACAAAAAAGGTAATAATGGTAGAGGAGGTAAACCTTTGAATTGCAGGGGATTAGGCAACTTGCTTAGCAAGAGCCTTCCATTAAGGATATAGCTACCTTTGATGCCCTAGGAGTTCGCACTTGTAGTATGCTACATCAATAATAGAAGCCAATAAGAGGAGAAGAAAGAAAAAGAAGGAAGAGGAAGAAAAGGTTGTGTAGAAAGAGTTGGCGGGCATTGGTCGATCCCTCTCCCATATATTCACTCACATTAGATACAATAAAAATAAGATTATATAAATGCCCTTTTTACTAACATGTAATAGACACACTTGCTTATTTCCCATTCTGCCCTCACAATATGTACTCTAATACTAGGTTGGCGTAGAATCCTTTCAATTCATGATAAATGTTTTCCTAAATAATTAAGAATGTTTTACTGCAGTATGAGTATTGAATATGATGATGACAATGAGGTATATTTAAGTACCTATATCAAGGGAACAAGAATTAGGTTTGATTCCTCTGATTTGGGATATATCCTTAGAATATCCAATGATGGAACTAGGATATTCTTTTACCCCAAGGACGAAATTAATCCATTTCCTGATAAGAGCATGGTTTATGCAACTATCTGCAAAAATTATACACATGAAATATGGTAAAGCAGGTTGCTCTTAAAAATACCCAAAGGATAGTGACTACCATGTTTGGGTATAATATCCTTCCTAAGAGTGGACATAGGGATGATATCCTACCATTGTAGGCTTTCCTAGTTTATTGTCTGACAGTTGGGGGGCAAGTCAATTCACCTTATTTATATTGAGATACATGGCAACAACTGGGAACAAGAGCTCCTCAGGATCTCTTCCTTTTGGGAAGTTGATTACAAGGATCCTGAAAGATTTTGGGGTTGACATGGGAGATGTGGAAGTCTCAAGGGATTCTGAACACATAGATTGGTCAACTATTAAAAGAATGAAGATTCCATATGTGGAAGAAGATGAAGAGGAGATTTCACAGATTTACCCCCCGATCACCCCCAAGAGGACAGCAAGCTCCAGTTGAAGCACAAGGAAGCTCTTCCACAGGAAATTTTATCATTTTTATCATAATAGAAGAGTTTCGAGAATTCACTCGTAGAGCTGATGCTAGGTTCGACTCTATTAATGCTCAACCTGGTATGATGGAGGCTCAAAACAGGAAAATTTTAGAGCAGCTGCAGCAATTCTCTAGCTACATCTTCTCAGCCTAGCCTCCTCCACCTCCCTCCCAGTGAGATGGAGATCTCATTGTTGGTTTGTTTGTGTTTGTGGTTTTGTGGTTTATTCGTAGTTGAGTCTGCAAGTGGTTTTGTAATGATGTGAGTTGTTATGTGAGGATGCTCAATGTGGGAGAAGTTTAATGTATGGTTCATGTGTTTTGATGAGCGATGCTTTTAAGCACACTAAAAAGGGTAGGCTGAACCCAATCCTAACCATAAAAGGAACTAAAAATAGAAGTAAAGACTGACTAGAACACCTAAGGAGACCATGAAACAGGAAGCCAAAACAAACCCGGAAACTCCTCCTAATCAGAGGACCCCTATACTGGCTAGGACTTGCCAAAACGGAATCGAAATAGGACTGAACTTTAATACAAAGATTCCGGTATCAACAAGAAAATTACTTAATTGAAAATAAACAAGATAACAGCCCTTAAACCGACCCACAAATTGAGAAGAAAATTGGCCCAAAATCAGAGCCACAAGGTGGTCTTCTGGTATGGTTCTTCTCCCCACGCGTTAGGTATGCTGAGCATTGAATCTGCGTCAGAGATGTCTTTCCTCCTAGAGAGTATTTTGACAGATCTCTTTTTTTTTAAATAGAATATCAAGAAATTAATTGTGCACCTGTCCCCAAAAAAAACTGCCCCGTTGTGGATCATTTGCAAGAAAAACTTCCTCACATCATACAAATGGATCTGACCCTATAAATGTCACTTCCCTACCCATCCCTTCTCAAGCTATAGGGCATCTGGCTAAGGAGTTGGAAGATATGGGTCTCCAAGAGAATGACTTATTCCATTGATTGCATGGAGCTCGAGATTTACCGATGCGATATGCCAGTATCTGTGTGACTACACTGTTTTTAGGCAGCGACCTTATAACCAACACTGAATCACCCTTCACCACTAAATGAGTCCATGGCTATGTAGTGAAATTGGACAAAACCAACGGGCACAGAAAATGCCAAAAGAATATTCCAACCATGATCTCTCTAGAGTCTAGACTCAATTTCCTGACGACCCTGGATTCCAGAAGCTGCTCCTTCAAAGTTTAGTTTAACAAAGTTCCAGATAGAGTAACCCGTCCATGTTTCAGAACTTCCATTTGTGACTAGATCTCACCACCTGTTCCCATTCTCTCATCACATATTCAGAAGGTATGCTCCAGAGCTGATCTCCCGTTTATTATATTTTGTTGCTTCATATCCTGGGCTCGGTAGGGATGACAAAAATAGTGATGCATACAATTTCCTTTGGAAACAAAAGAAGCAAGGAGGAGTATCAGCATCTTTGAAGTGAGATAGTTTGTCATGACCAGAGAAGGTTGAGGGTTTGGGAACAATGAGTTTGAAATATATGAGTCAATCAATATTGAGGACATGGCTGCAGCACTTTAATATTGAGAAGTTCTCTAGAGAATAGGTGGGGTGAAGTATGGAACTTGTAATTGGGACTGGGATCTGAAGAAAGTCACTTCCTTTTATAACATGTGGCTATGGAAATAAACTTGATGTCACAAGAAGACCTTTTTAGTCCAAAGAAATGTATGGTGGGGAATTGATAGAAAATGATGTGTGATAGCAGAACTATTGTGTAAAGGAAAGCTGTGCAACTTGTGCTGAGGTTATGTTGGGTAGTGCCTATTGGAGAATTGCTCATTTGTAACCTTTTCTTATTTTGTATTTAGAGTTGGAACTTTGTTGCACATCCTGATGAGAGTACTAAATTAGGGAGAGATGGAGGAATGTAATTTTACTATTTTTGGTCTTGGAGGAACCTCCCTGTGGAGCTGTGGGGGAAGATACAAGGGTATGGAATTGAAATACTGAAGGGGCTTTTCAGTGAAGTCCATTGTTAGTCCTTGCTTTCAAGAGTCACGAGGCAAAGCTTCTTCCTATAAACTTTGGGGTAGAACAGTCCCAGCATTAATGGAATCATCATTCATTGGATTTTTATGCTTGACACTGTACAAAGTAGAGTAGTGTAGCTAGCCAATAAATATGATGTGTATGGCAGCACAGGTGAAAGGGTGTCATTTCATTTGTTTGCTTCTTCTACTATTTCTGAATAAGCTCGTTTTGTTCCTGGATTGACTGTTTTGCGGTGGCGTTGGTCATGACCATAGTTAGCAAATTCGGATTCGGGAATTATTCGGGCGGAGAATTATTCGGAATAATTCGATTGATTAATTTAAGGATTCGGTCAAAAAAGCGGTCAAAAAAGCTTATTGGGGTTTTTTTTT
>NC_056569.1:9858160-9878437 GCF_013358625.1 Macadamia integrifolia
AAAAAAAAACCCCAATAAGATTTTTTGACCGCTTTTTTGACCGAATCCTTAAATTAATCGTCCGAATTATTCCGAATAATTCTCCTTCCGAATAATTCCCGAATCCGAATTTGCTAACTATGGTCATGATTTGGGGACTAAAGGTTTCTTTATTTCATGGCTACGCATCTATTTGGTGAGAAAAAGGTAGAATTCTACTATATTTATTTTATGGGAAAAAGAAAGCTATCCACTTGTGTATGTCTATGCCTATATAAAGGCGGGCACAAAAAGACTGCGCTGCCCCTGCCACCTGCATTAAAGATGCCTACGTGGCCTCCCATAGGTCTGCGCACTGGTGCAGTGGCCACACAAGCGGGTAGCGTTCTCTTGTCCTTATTTTATATACTAATAATGCTTAAGACAAAAAACTCTGGATCCCCATCCTTGCATTGGCTCCTTTTAACTAGTTAAACAGAAAGAACTTTAGGAATCAAATCACATACAAAATAGTTTCTTGAAACGAATAGAGGAGAGCATAAATTATTACAGAAGCCTTATGAGCAGAATCCAGATATGCACTGCATTCTAATTGTTCCTTCTGATGATTTTCAATTGAAGGGAAGATTTTCGGAAGGAATTCCAAGAGAAGAATCCGGATGTCAAGTCGATGCGTGATGTATGTACTTGATCCATGTTTTGTTTCATTTAGTGAGTACTTGATGATTCACTCATTTTATGATACTTACCATGTTTCAGATTGGCAAGGCTTGCGGAGAGAAGTGGAAAACAATGACCTATGAGGTTTGTAATTTGTTTAAGATAAGTTCTTTAAAAATTTTAGCCAATTCTCAGCATATGTAGTCAAATCTTGTAGTAATTTCTGTCATTGGTTGTTAGGCTCTTCTGAACTGCAACTTGTACAATCATGATAGAACATAAAGTTTTTTTCTGGGTTTTGGATTGGCTTTCTTTTAGAGTTTTGAAAAGAATTCCTAGTCTCCAAGTGTTCCATTGGAGTACAGGACAATAGTGTACACATGGGATTGCTGGTGCAGTTTACATTCATGATTAACCTAGCCCTTAAGGTGGTTAAAATAAGTATCATGACAGGCAGAAAGAAGGCTCTATGCTCACACACACAATGCTCATGTTCTCTATTAGTTTTTTTTTTGGAAACCAAATTCTGGTCCGATTAAAAGGGGCATACCAAGTGCCCAGTGCATGAGGCTCCAGTGACTGCGGAGTCTGGGGAGGGTCATAATGTACTCAGCCTTCCCCCCGCTTTGTGGAGTGTCCTAGCGGAGCTCATATTCTGCTCCTATGGTGGACTTAAATAATATATGAAATTTTTCATTGATGTGACTTCATTGCAATTTGGCTGTATCGTGAAGGGGTGAATGACCTGAAAATCTTTGAACGCTTTGAATATTGCTATGTACTATTGTATTCTACTTTTCTTACCTTTTTTATGTTCTGTTGGCTTTATGGGGTCTTCTTGTTTTTTCGTGGTTACTTCTTTTACCAGCCTAGTACTTGATCTAAGCTTTCTAAAAAATATATAAATAAATAAGAATAATAACAATAAAAAGAAGGGGGTACAACAATCCCATTTGAATCATATATCTTTAATATTAGGTTCTTCAATGTAGAATATTCATATTTGATTTCTAAGTCTTGTGGAAGTAGTTATAACACTTTCAAGGGGAAAGTTCAATACTATGATTTGTGCAATAACTGCGATACTATATTGCTATATATGAATCACGTACGTCAGATGCTTGAAGTGATCTTTGGTGGATGGGATCTGTGAACTTCCGAGGTCAAGTACTTGGTTATTTTCATTAAATTCAATTATCGATGATCAATTTTTGTCTCTATTGGAAGTGTAGTATCCATCTATCCATGGTAAGATGCTTGACCTTTGCTGGCGTAAGGCAATCCTTTTGTGGCATTTTTTATTATTTATCCTTTGGGTATACATGTACCCAACCCCCAACCCCCCCAAGGAAAAAAACAAGAAAAAGAGAGGAAATTATTCTTTGTTAGGAGGCTGAATAAGTGTCTGACTTTTGATCCTTTCCTTTTTTTTTTTTCAAGGAGAAGGTTCAATACTATGACATAGCCACAGAGAAAAGAGCCGAGTTTGAGGAGGCCATGCAAGAGTATATCAAGAGGAAGGTAGCTTGTTTGCTGAAGCTTTGTTTCTTTGTTTGAATTTTTCTATTTTTGTACCAATTTCCGTTTTCCATTTTCCATGCTTCGGACATCTGGTTTTTTTTTTTGTGTGATGAGATGATAATTTTGATGGTGTGAAGTTTTATCATGGTGGCAACTTGGAATATGCAAACTTATTGTCATTTAAATGCAGGAAAGAGGTGAGGATCAAGAAAGTGAAAGCGAGGATTCGGATTATTGAAAGCCTATAATGATTGGTTGGGTTGGTAGAAGATGGTCAAAGTAGAATTAGAATGCACTGACACAGGTTTATATTAACTTCATAGGACAGAAATGCTTCTCATTGCATCCAAGTTATGCTCTTCTGTAACATTTTCATTGTATATCATTTTACTCATTAATTAGAATTAGATTGTGAAGAAATCTTTTATTTGGACTTCCCACAATTGAAAAGCTATCACCAAAGACCACTTTAGAACTTTTTTTTATTTTTTTATTTTTTTTATTTCAATGTCGCGAGAGAGAGAGCACAATGGGGGTTGTCTGTATTTTAACACATTCAGAGTACTTTCATGATGTTACTTCTTGCCTTGTCATTGGAGCAATATCTATACAATGTTATATGGTCTTCCCATGAACAAGAAGGTATCCATCGCTGATGGAGATTTTCCCATAATTTATGCTCCATCCTATCTACAGATTCTCACAATATATGCAAAGAAAGTGAAGTTGATCTTTTTTTTTTTTTTAGAGAAATACCCAAGGCCACCAAAAATCAATTGACATTGCCAACAAGAAGCTTAGAATCAAAACCCAATCAATTTATTTTTTATTCGAGTCAATTTTAATTCCAATTTTTTTCCCGGTTCACTTGACCCGTGGCTCAAGCCTAATCCAAACCATCCCTCTCCTTAAAAAAAAAAAAAAAAAAAAAAAAAAAAAAAAGAAAAAGAAAAAGAAAAAAAAGAAGAAGAAGAAGAAGAAGAAGAAGAAGAAGAAGAAGAAGAAGAAGGATGGCATAGTCTGACATGGTTTTGAGACCGACATGGTTTTGAGAATGGGATTGATTAAGGCTGATACTAATCTGATATTGATTCGGATTACCCTGGATCGGATAAATTTTTTTTTACCATTTTATAACTGATTTTACTTTTAGAACTATTTTTTTACCATTTTACTTTTGATTTGTATCAATCCACCAATATGGTAACAATCAAGAATCAAGATTGATCAAGGCCAATACTAACCTGATCCAGTCCATTTTGACCAATCATATCCAATCTGATTTCTCAAGCCATACCTTCAAGCCTGAGCCAATTGGTGGTGGTGGTTGTAGTTATACCATCCAAGGGCATGGGCATCATTTCATGGGACCCTGTGAGAGGGCATCAAGTATTTAGTTATCGAGTATTAGATCGACATTGGTATCTTTAGTTCTTGTCTATCAGAACGTTATCAGTATCTGTATCGATACGGTACTGATCTCAGATCGACCCATATCAGTCCAGATCGGTCAATTCTACCCTTAGGTATTTTTCATAATTTTTTTTCCAACGATATTATTTCTGTTCTGATATCAACGCCTGATACTGGAATATTCAAGTATCGGGATTGATCTAAACCAATCCAATACCGATAACCAAAACCATTGAGGGCATAAGTTTCTTCTTGGATCCTTAAGCCGTAACAATAACTCTCTCCCAAAGTTGGAATCCGAGTGGGATTATAATTTTTATGTTTGTTGGTAAGATATGGTTGTACGAGCGTACTTGGATCCTCATGGGGAAGTAGGCACCACGACATCACAAAGTTCCAACTGTTCCTCAACTCTCTTTCTCTCTCTAACAGTGGCTATCCAAGGTGGACTAGAATTCCATTTTCATTACATCTCTCTCTCTCTAACAGTGGTTATCCCAGGTGGACTAGAACTCCATTATCATTACTCCCGGGAACACTTTAAATACAGCTTCAGCCCTCTGTGAAGTTGTTCGATCATACTCGTCAATATTCTTCTGTTCATAATTGTGGTCCCTCCAATCATACTCGTCAATATTCTTCTCCTCATCATGGTTTCCGCCAACCTACAGCCCAGGTATTAATGTCTTCTTCTCTATTTCAATGCATATAATGATTAGTAGTTTCTATTTACTGTTGTTCTGGTGCAACTCCTTCCCCAATGTTGGCCTTCTTTCCATTTATCATTGAGATCCACCTCTCTCTCTCTCTCTCTCTCTCTCTCTCTCCTTTTTATTCTTCTTCTTATACTTTTATATTCTTGGGTTTCTTTTGTATAAAGCACTTCTCCTAACCATGCTTCCATCGTTTCTTTGATTGTTGCAGGACTACACTATAATCTCAGTAACTTCAAGCAACAAGCATGAGTTCTTCATCAGTTTCCATACTTAATATCTTGGTTTTGTCTATCTTCTTTGCTGCCCAATGCTGTGCAACCCAAGAAGATTCCTCAAATTATTATATTACTTGGAAAGCTTTTAGTATTGATGGAGTCAATTTAACACAAGGGTATGAAAACTCCCACGTGATTGTTGTTGCCAAGGATGGAAGTGGTGATTCACTTACTGTTCAAGGTGCTGTGGATATGGTTCCTTCTAATAATAAAGAGCGAGTAAAAATTTTCATACAGCCCGGTATTTACAGGTTAGTATACATAAAAAAAATCTCTCTAAATTTTTTCAATTGTGAATTTATGATAGTTAAACTTGTTTACAATATTTCTAGGGAACGTGTAACTGTTCCAAGAACCAAACCTTATGTATCATTCATTGGAAAGCAAAACTCCCAAACTGTGATTACTGGGCATACTAAAGCTTCTGATAAAGATTCCAATGGGAGAGAAATTGGAACTGTTTATACAGCTACCGTTAATGTGGAATCTGATTACTTCTGTGCTACAGAGATCACTTTTCAGGTAAACAAATCATTAAAAATCTCTCTCTCTCTCTCTCTCTCTCTCTCTTTCTCTCTCTTCTTGGAGTTATAATATGTGCATAATATGTGCAGAATACAGTAGTTGAAAAGCCTGGGATGAATGGGGCACAAGCACTTGCATTCAAAATCTCTGGAGATAAATCCATGCTCTATAAAGTAAGGTTTGTTGGGTCACAGGATACACTCTTGGATGATTCAGGAACACATTACTTCTACCAATGTCATATTGAAGGTGCTATTGATTTTATATTTGGCACTGCAAAGTCACTCTATCAGGTATTAAGAAACTTTGAATTATTTCATTAACTTAGCTTTATGCATGAAAGATGACATTGAAAGTGTGTGTTTCTTGAACCAGGATTGCACCATTACCTTAACAGCTGAAAAAGCTGGATCAATAGCAGCTCATCATAGGGAATCAGAAGATGAAGATTCAGGGTTTTCATTTGTCAATTGCAAAGTGAATGGGACTGGCAAAGAAGTTGACCTAGGAAGAGCTTGGGGTAAATATGCAAGAACTGTGTATTCCTATTGTGATTTGGATATCAACATATCTGAGCAGCGATGGAGTGACATGGGTGATGAATCAAGTAGAAGGTAATAACTTATCTCCAATGATAATATAAATTAATAAGAATAAGATTATTTTTCCTTAAGAATAGAAACATAAAATCTAATTGTTAAACTTTCCATTCAATATAGGCATAGTAGTTACTTGGAACTAAAGTAGTTTTGATCTATGGATTTGCAGGACTGTTCAATTTGGAGAATATGAATCTAGTGGCAAAGGAGCAGGACAAATGGGACGCTTCATGAGAAAAAGAGCAAAACATATGAAACACAAGCCATGGGTCAAGCCATTGAGTTATCAAGAGGCGATGCCTTTTTTGGATAAGACTTTCATAAATGGTGATAAATGGCTAAGAGTTTAATAAATGCCATATCCATGGATCAGGAACGTTCACATACATTCACATACCTGAAGATTCACTGCTCTCAGAGTTTAGCAATGCTTTTTTTTCGATGCAAGTTTTTTTTAGGTGTAATCGAAATTGAACGTTTAATAAATGGTTTTGTACAATGACATCAAAATCGTTTATTGAAGTGGAGTTTTTTTATTTAAGTGACTTCCTTAAATTTATTTATTTTTCATTGAAATGGATGTAAATTTAACATTGATTTGATTTTGTTTATAATTATATGTTTTCTTTTAATAATTGTAAAGTTGTAGTCATATATATATTTATATATTTTTTAATTTAAAAGGTTTGAATGTCTTATAGTTTTTTTAGTGGGAAATTAATCTGTTTTAGGTTGTTTACTTAAATTGGTTTACTGTTCGTTGAAATAGTGATTTGACTATTTGATAGAACGGTCTCACTTTTGAAACAAAAACTGAACCATTTATCAAATGGTTTCATAGTTTCGATTCAAATGACTCGCCGACTCAGTATCCAAAGGGTAGTTGGAGGTTAAAAGGAAAAAAAACCTAGTTGGAGGAGTGTGATTGTTTGTTAATGCAAAAAATAGAAGAAAAACAAAGTTTCAAAATCGGAAGTGGAAATTGTTTTGTGAATGGAGGAATCCAACAGTAGTGATCTTTTTATTTGATCTAGGATCCAGTGGTACTCTAACCATTAATAGAAGTCAAACCAAATTAGGGTACAAGACTGCCCACAACCACAGTTTACGTGTGATGCTACATCACCAACCAATAAACCCTAAACTCAAATTTACTTAAAAATGAGATAGAGTAGAGATGGTAATCTCCAGTTTCAAAATCAAATTCTTTTCTAATTTGGAATTTTCTGACTAACTTGATATGGGGTAGTCCCGACTCAATTGTAATTCGGGTTGGTTTAAAATGGTGAGGTTTGAATGGTTTAACCAGAAAAAATCTCATCTATCCCAATGCTGGAATTAGTTTCATGAGGCCATCACGATCTAATGTCCTTAGCCTATTTTTATTGCCAATTGGACCTGGCTGACCCTTTTAACAACGATGTTTGGGTTTATGCCAAAATCTTCGATCCTGGTAAGGAGATTGGATTCGCTGCATGTACAATCACTTGGTCATACGTGTGAGCATTTAACATCTATCCCACTTTTTACTATTAAAAGAGTAAAGAAATGTATATTTAGAAGCAAAAGGGACAGGTTTTGGATGCTCACATGTACAATCAGATAATTGTACGAAAAACATATCCAATTTTCTTAGCAAGTGAGTAATTAATGCTCTACGTTGAGTAATATTAATTTCATAGCTGGCCCTTGACAGTGTAAACTAAAACAAATTTGTGCAAATAAAATGAAATAAGATCATGGACAAGGAAAAAATCTGCCTGCTTGCATCCTCTATTCCTAAACATAGTTGGACATGAAAATATCCAACACATGTGGAGGCAGTTAAATCTTTTCACATCCAATACGGACAGCCTTCTTTCTACCATTATTATGATGGTTTTTCTGTCTCTCTTTGACTGTAAATTTGTAACATGCGTTTCATTCTTAGATATAGACATCATAGCCTACAAATTAGTCTATTATCTTTTATTGGATTTTCTTTTTTCCTTCACAGCCCAGCTAGGCTACTGATCCGAGTAGGGTCTATTTGTGTTTTGGTTTCAATATAATTTGATCATGTGTTCAATGTGAGCACTGTGGGATGATAAGTATGGCTAGTAGGTTGGATTTGTGCTATTTATATGGTTTTTTTTTGGGGGGGGGAGGGGGATGGTTGAAGGAGGGGAGGTTTGGACTTTTGGGATTATGAGTCAATCAAACAGCACATAATGTAACTAGACCTAATGGTGTAGTTCAGTTGGCAAGGGAGCATGCCTAAATCAATATGAGTCTTGAGTTCAACTCTTCTATTTTACCCCTTTGAGGTCAGCTCACGTACTCATTCCCTTGGGGTTAGCATTACGAAGTTAGACATTCTCTCATAGTGAGGTCTACTTTCCTCGCATGTTCAAAATTCAGGAATGAACCCATGGAAAAAATTTCTATAAAGAAAAAAAAAGAGACTTCATGCCAAAATAATGAGTGGGCTCAATGTGTGATGTGCAAATTTTTGTTCCCTACATTGGCAGCATGGGGAGCCTTCTCTCATAATTTAATTTAATTAATGGGAAGAGAATGTTGCTTAGTTACATAGTTCTTGTGTCGACACATAAGAGTGCATGAAATTACTGCTTTACTCTAGTGATAAAAAAAAATTTCATCCACATTGATGCCCTTTTGCTCTCTCATTAGCACCATGCTGATAGAGGGGTCACGTGACCAAGCAATGAACTCTCACCATAATTTAACATACAAAAAGAGATAATACCGAGATTAAAATGGAACAAATCGACTGTGGAAAAGCAATTGAGAATTTCCAATCCATATACGTATTAAAAGGAAAAAGGTTTTCCAAATGCCCACTAACTTATTATCATTATTATTTTCTTATTTGTTCGTGGCCAAAATGCTTTTCACTATTCCCTGACACTCATCCAAGTGCAACGGTGACCACTATGTTAGAAGAAAGCTCGAGCAAAACTTGGCCTTATACTGAATACTTGGAATCACTATTGGATTGATTCTATGACTACTTGATGATAGAAGAAAGGATTTATAGCTTTGTTAATTTCATAAAGAAGTGTGGAAATATGTTTGCTTCAACCATAGATAGAACGTTAAGGCTTAGGTCTCTAGATTTCTCAAAAGTGATGTCCAATTAAAATTTACCCTCTGAGTTCAAGATCTAAACTTAACTTGATCACGTGATCATGACCTAATAAGGTGTTGAAATTTAATAAATCTTTTGAGTTCCTTTGGAGATTGATTACACGTACATTAGGTATTTTATGTGTTCCAAATTGTTTTTTTTTTCTCTTCTGAGTGGAAGGGGGTGGTTGCTCCAGTATGGCCCAAAATATTTTCCACATGGCTTGTGGAATCCAAATTTTGGCGATAAGTAAATTTCAATGTTCAATATCCCGAATAGAATTAATCATATAATAATTTAAGGCTTAGAAACTTAGAAAATCTAGTCCCTATGGATAGCATAGTTTAGTAAATATTTGAAGTTTAATTAATTTCATTGTTGGCCCTTTTGGCAGTGTAAACTGAAAAAAAATTGTGCAAATAAGATGAATGATTAATTATGATGTTTTTTCAGTCTCTCTTCAACTGTAACTTTGTAAAATGCGTTTCGTTGACGTCATAGTCTACAAATTAGTCCATCCTCTTTGATTTAAAAAAAAAAAAAAATCATTTCCAAGGCCGTTAGGCTACTATTTTGAGAGGGTCTATTTGTAAAGATATAAATAGATAGTCGATTGATTTACATTCCTATCCGCTTAGGGATATTCTTATCTAGTTGGAAGGATATTTGGATCGAAATTCAAATTATTCAGAAAATAATTATCCAATCTGAATAGATAATCAATTATAATAAAAAAAATTAGATAATTAATGATCTTGAGGGTTCTTGAAGTTTTGACATAGTTTAGAGAATGAAGGAAAGAGCTAAGATGACTTTCATCATCATAGGCTTCAAGTAAGAACAACTTTTTACGATGTCCGGGGACAAATTTCTCATTGTAGTTATAGCATTAACCCTTCCACGTCTCTCTTGCATTTTTGCAGGCGATAATCTTCGAACTAGAAGAGTAGAACCATTGGGGATTGTTTCATTATTTTCCGTAAGAGTTCCTTCCACATCTGATGCTAGGGAACTTTGTTGTTGCAAGGAGTTACGAGCTTCGTACAAGCGTGCTAACCCAATAGCAACACGGGTCGCCCTGCCAAAACGTCTGCCTTAATGTTGTCCTTTAACCAATTGATGAAGCAACTCACCTATGACTTGGGGGTAAATACCCCACTTTTGATAACAACTTTTAAAATGTAGGTTGAAAGTCACACCCCGTACCAAGTTGCTGCACTTTAGCCAACTCCCAAAAAAAATCCTGGAATTGAGTTGGTCCAAAACGCACATGCAATCTTTCACAAAAAGCCTGCCAAGACAAACTAATCTCACCTTATTTAAATAATTGACATCAGAGTTGAGTGTCTCCTTCTAAATGAAAAGAAGCCAAGCCACTCACTCTTCCTCAGGTGTCTAAGAACTTAAAAAATTATTCAACCCATAGTCCAACTAGTGGTGTCCTCATCTCCATTGAAACGGGGAAAGTCAAGCTTCACCAATTTTGGCATGAAGGAACGTTGTGAGGTCGTTGTAAGCAAGGGTGGTCGAATACTAAGGTTCTAGGTTGGTGCTCGAGAGCTCTGTCCGACTTCTTATTCCGTGGGAGGTGCGAAGCCGCTCATCATCTCAAAAAATTCGGTCAATTTGTTTAGAAGTTCCAGCTGCCCATCAAGTTTTGAAAGAATTTGTTGTTGACTAACTTCTCCTTCTATCCGTTCCATAGTTTTTAAGGCGTTGCTAAAGCGTCGCCTTACTAGTGCCTTGGCACTGATGCTGTCTAGAGATGCTAAGGCAGTGTTCCGCCTTACGTTAAGTGGCGCCTTATGGGTTTTTTTTTTAAATACATTTTAAAATTACTTGAAGAAGATTCCAAATATAGATTTTTTATTGGTAGGTGTATGGTTTTGTTAATACTTGAGATGTATGGGATCAACTTTACTCCACCAAAAATAACCAAAACAAACAAAACAAAAACACGATTCACAAACAGGGTTTGGATTTTGTCACGGGTTTTAAGAAAGGGCTTTGAGAAGGAATCAAGGAACAAAGAAGAACCACTGATCCAGGCGACCATTTTGCTCCGGCAGTGGTGGGCTTCATTCTTCTTTGATAGGAGTAGAAATATAGTGGATGATCTTAGGGCTTAGACACTCATTTTGGTATCATAGAGGTAAGTATAATAAATACTGGTATTTTTTATGTCTTCTTTTCTTTATATTTATAATTTTGTTTCATAATTATGTACTTATATTATATGTTAATATGTTAATTTGTTATGATGATTGATGATTGATGATTGATGATTGATGATTGATGAAGATGAAATTAGTTTATTCACTTTATTGATTTGTTTTCATGATGAATATCTTACATTGGTATGAATATGAACATTTAATATTTATTTAACATATGAGTAATAGGATTCAACTAGGATTTGAGCCAAATAGATTGGTTTTATAAAAAAAAATTACACAGGAACACTTTAGTCAATAAGGCGACGCTTTATGTCCGTCTTATCGCTAAGGCACTCCAAAAGACCTACAAACGCCTCCGTCACCTTACTGCCTTAAAAACTATGATCCATTCCATTCCCTCGTACATGTTCTGGCTCTGATACTAAGCTGGTATGCACTGGACTTGCCTGCGCTTACCTATCTTGACAAGGAAAGAAATAGAATAGACTAGAGATAAAGTAGGTATTTGATTTGCTTAATAGAGGAAGCTAGCCTCAGGCAACAAAAGAGACGGTTACACAACTTATCTTAGTCACAACTCACAACTCACCACTAGCTAGTGTATTCTATAACAAACGCACAAAGACTTGACAACACACTCCCTAACAACTCTTCCACTAACCCATATCCACTCAATAATTTACTCTAATTAATCCACTTTGACTCAAGAACTTACTCCAATGACAATACTAATAACTACTAAATAATAATGCAAGATGTGTATATGATACACGTAACAGTCACTGATGTGAAGTCTGCATGCATGCATGGGTAACGCTATTGTTTCTGTAATTTCCTCTGCTACCCTTCGTGCCTCCCCCGCTCTCAAGGAGAGTAGAAGAATCCCAGGTGAAAGCCGGACACTCTCTCTCTCTCTCTCTCTTTAACCGTGGAATCTCAGGTGGTTTAGAACTTGGTTCTCATTACATGCACTCCAGACCATAAATACAGCAGCAGCTAGCTAGCTCTCTCTCTCTTATATATTCAAGTTACAGGTCAGGTACTGTTGATCTTCTCTAAGTGATCAAGAGATCGAGTTCTCTCAATATTGATCACTTTTCTCTTATTTTGACTCCCGTTTTATCTCCAAATTCTCAATCGAATATGTCAGTTACATTGGTTATACCTTCTCATAGTCTCTATCATGTTGTAAAACGTCTGCTCAATTAGTGGTATGATACCTGGGTTCTTTCCTCTATAATGAAGCTTACATATAGAACACTTCTCGTAGCCGTGTATTCCTCTCCTCTTTGATTTCTTGCAGGACTTAACTATAACCTCAGTGATTTCAAAAGAAACAAGAAGCATGGGTTCTTCCTCAGTTTCCATAGTCATTTTATTGGTTTTATATATATGCTCAATTCTATGCAGCCCAAGGAGATTCTGTAAAGTATTATATCACTTGGAAAGATTTCAGTATTGATGAACATGATAGGAGATTCAATGCAACAGGAAGGTATAACGGTACCCAAGTCATTATTGTTGCCAAGGATGGAAGCAGTGATTCACTTACTGTTCAAGGTGCAGTGGATATGATTCTTCCTAATAATGAAAAAAAAGTGAAAATTTTTATACAACTGGGTATTTACAGGTTAGTATAATTATAACTTATTTATTTTATTTTATTATTATTTTTTTTAACCAAGGTGTCCAGGTTAGCTTACGCACACATTCACATATGCACAACTGGGAAATCGAAGCTGGAACCATGTGCCTTAACCATCTGGGCAACCCACGGATGTATTTTTTTTTTTTTTTTTTTTTTTTATTGGGTTCAATTTAACAATCTCTTATAGCTTCAATTTTTTGCTCCCCAACACACACACACTCTGTCTCTCTCTCTCCATGATAACTAATAAATTTCTTTACAATATTTTTAGGTAAAATGTAACTGTTCCAAGAACCAAACCTTATGTTTCATTCATAGGGAAGCAAAACTCCCAAACAGTGATTACTGGTTATGCTAAAGCTTCTGATAAAGATGCCAATGGGACAGAGATCGGAACCTTTGGTTCAGCTACCGTCAATGTGGAATCTGATTACTTTTGCTCTACAGAGATCACTTTTGAGGTAGGTAAATCATTCAAAAAATTAAACAATAAAGTGAAACCATAGTGCATTCTATGACTAACTTAAGGAAGTTCTGATTTGCAAGTTCATAATATCCATGTTTGCAGATTACAGTAGTTGCAAAGCCTGGGATGAATGGGGCACAAGCAGTTGCATTCAAAATCAGTGGAGACAAATCAATGTTCTATAAAGTAAAGTTTGTTGGGTCGCAGGATACCCTCTTAGACGATAAAGGAACACATTACTTCTACCAATGTTACATTCAAGGATCCATTGACTTTATATTTGGAAATGCAAATTCACTCTATCAGGTATTGGGAAATGAGTCTTGGTGAATCTTCAACGTCCCTGGTCCGTGGATATAGCATTTATTTTCTCTCTCCTTATTGAATAGATGTCATATCCATGGATCAGGAACGTTCACATACGTCAAGATTCACTGCTCTCTCAAGAAATTTAATTTATTTCATAAGCTAATCTATGCGTATGAAAGCTTTTGTGATTCAGATATTAAAAGGTTGTGTTTATTGAAGAAAGATTGCACCATCACCTCAACAGCTGAAAACTTTGGAGCAATTGCAGCTCATTATAGGAAATCAAAAGGCGAAGATTCAGGATTTTCTTTTGTAAATTGCAGAGTAAATGGGTCTGGCAAGGAAATTGACCTGGGAAGAGCTTTGGGTAAATATGCAAGAACTGTGTATTCCTATTGTGATTTGGATATCAATGTATCTGAGCAGCCATGGAGTGATTGCGAAGATGAGTCAAGAAGAAGGTAACAACATATCTCTATTGATATCCTGCATTGATGGAACTAAAGTTGTTTTGATCAAACTAATTGAACTTGGCTATTGATCTGTAGGACTCTGCAATTTGGAGAATTTGAATCTAGTGGCAAAGGTGCAGAACAGATGGAACACTTCTTGGGAAGAAAAGCAAAACATATGAAACAAAAGTCATGGGTCAAGCCATTGAGTTTTCAAGAAGCAAAGTCTTTTTTGGATAAGACTTTCATAGATGGTGATGGATGGATAAGAGTTTAGTGAAGGTTGTTAAATGGTTAGGTGCAAATGGTTCTATTTGCTGCAAGATTTTTTAGGTGAAATTGAAATCGAATCCGAATCATTTTTAATAAACGGTTTTAGATAGTGGAATCAAAACCAATTATTTATTATTATTATTTTTTTATTCAAATGGCTTCTTTCCTTTGTAATTTTTCGTTAAAATGGATGTAAACTTAATATTCAATTAGAATTGTTATTGTTATATAGTTTGTTAATAATTGTTCATTTATATTTGTTTTTATGTTTTCTATTTTTTATTCAAAAGTTTGAATCCCTTTTAATTTTTAGTGGGATTTGTTTATTCTAATTATGAATGATTTAACTTACTATGTATATATTAATTGGTTTTAGACGATTTACCGTTGATTTAAATATTTAATTAATAGGTGTAAATAATTTGACTCGACTCTGTTCAATTTTGATTTAATTTTGACACCCTCAAGTTTAGCACCTCCTGAAGTTCTAGAATTGAAATTAGAAACTGTTTAGTGAATGGAGTAATCCCGTATGAAGGCAAAAAAAAAAACAAAAAAAAAAAAAAAAAAAAAAAAAAAAAAACAAAAAAACAAAAAAAAAAAAACAAAAAGGAATCCAACGGTCAACAACCAATAAGTCCTAAACTCAAATTACTTTAAATTTAAAAATAAATAAATAAATAAAAGGGAGATAGAATAGAGGTGGTCCCCAGCTCTTGAATCAGATTTCTTTTCTAATTCGGGATTTTCTGGCCAACAACTTGATATGGTATAATCCCGATTCAATTCTAAACTGGGTTGGTTTAAAATGGGGCGGTTTGGATGGTTTAACAAGAAAAAGATCTCATACATCCCAATGCTGTAATTAGGTTGTGGCCATCACGATCGGATGTCCTTGGCATATTCAAAAAAATGGACTAGACCGACCGGCCGGTTAAGTTGACTAGACCGGGAATTTACCAACGAACCTCTGTTCCACAAGCAGCACTCTTACAATTAGATGAATTTCATTGTATGCTAGGATCCCTCATTGTACACTGAAGTTAGTAGTTTTCAAAGTCAAACCTACTTGTTTTGTAATTTTTTTTCTTATCTAAGTAGATCTTGGCAATTTTCCCTTAAGCTTTAACTAAGATTTAGAGTATAATTGTGAATTTATTTTCACATGAAAATTCAGGCTAACCGGCTAAGCCGCTTAGTAGATGAGGGTGACGATGACCTGTAGTCGCAGGTTGGCCATGTTCTGTCAATGTTTGGGTTTTTTGTTCAAGCCATTGTGACCGGCAGGGACCATTGGAGAACTTGGCCAATCTATCACCTCATTGGCCGTGTTAACAACAATGACACTAACTTCATTTTAAGAAATTGAGTAATTACTATTATGCGAACAAGGAAGATCGTTAGAGTTCAAATTTCATGGTTGATCCTTTTGACCTAGTGTAAACTGAAAGAAATTTGTGCAATAAATATGAAGGATTATGTTATGATCCTATATCAGTCATAAATGGGGGCTGATTTCACATCAATTTTGCAAGAAAATTAACATGGATTGATATGGTCTTGGATTCTTTAATCTTATAAGTCGGTTTATGGAGTTGAGTTCTTCTAGATTAGTATAAGATTATAGATATGATTTTTCTACCTCTCTTCAAAAGCATTTAATCATGAGTTCAATGTGACCATTGTGGGAATGAGTGGAGACATAATGTAACTAGACCCAAATTTATTTATTTAATTTTTTTTTTGGGTAAACTAGACTCAATTGTATTAACTATATTGGTTTAAAGAAGCAAAATATAGCTTGGTAGGAAGATTTATTTATTTTTTTTGGTTGGAGACTAATCGAGTTTTAGAGCACAAGAAGTTGATCTTGTGTAAATTAGTATTTGGGTGGCTTTGTGAAATTAGTTTATTCTAGTTAGGAGGCACTTGTCCCACTTGGAGGCCTCTTTTCTATGAGTAGTTTATGGGTCTCAAAATTTTTGGATGTTGCCATATCATCATCTTCCCAAGAGAGAAGAAAAAAATGATTGAAGATTATAAGGTTTTGTTTAGTCGTAACCAAACTTGTAATCTATGAATAATAGTATATATGACTGAATACAAAAAATCATGCTTCCTGAGTTTCACATGATTCTGACAAAAACACCAAGAAAAAAAAATTCATAATGACTTGGACTTGGTTTATTTCTTAAACCTGGCGAGTCTCTATGACTCTTGACCAGATTATCTTGGAGTTTTTTTTATTCAACTCAGGTGACTTGCCCAAATCGAAACCTAATTTTCCAACTATGATTTAGATTTGTAAATATAGTGGGAAAAACGTTGGTAAAAATCATAGTCCAAGATTTGTGGGGTTGCTTGTTTGAAAATACATATTCAATCAAGATTCATACATATTTGTAGGTCTACACCTAGTGCAGTATGGATTAAATAAAAAAGTAGCTGAAAATATAGAGAAAAGATCCTTACCTGGCTGTGCGCCCCTATGCGTAGGAACAAGGATGGCGAAAAAACCACATTACCCCTGGTTGGATGCCGTGCGGCTTTTTTGGGCTCTCTTTGCTGTCAATTTTTTTTTTTTTTTTCACATAAATGGTTTGGCATACACTTACACATAGGGGTGTCAATTCCTAAACCGAACCGGTAAAACCGACCAAACCAAATCGATAACAACACGAACCGAACCAAACCAAAACCTTATTGGTTCGGTTCGGTTTGGTTTGGAGTATTGCAGCCCCAAAACCAAATCGAACCGCACCGAAAACTGGATGAACCCAAAACCGGCTCAAAACCCAGATCGAAACTGAAACCAAACAGGTAAAAGACCGAAACACTCCAAAATTCATTAAAAAAAATCAAACTTTGCATAGTTTTGTATACATTTGTATGGAAATTCGAATCCAAACTGGACCAAAAATCAAAACCTACCCGGTTACAAATCGATTTAAGAAATCGAAGACAAACCGAAATCAATCCGAAACTGGAATTTCCTTATTAGTTCGATTTCGATTTCAGCTTTTCCACACCAAAACCGACTCAACCCGGACCAAAACCGAGCCGGACCGACCGATTGACACCCCTACTTAAGATGTCAAATCAAAACCAAAACTGAAAATCGAATCCAATTCCGAACCTAAATCTGTAAAAATAAGCGTGAGCATGACCAAACCCCAATCCAATCAAACTCTGCCGTACCGCCAGCACTGGCTCTTCTTCCCTGTCCATCACCATATTCGCGCCCCGCAGGCCCGCATTGGCCGAAGATCCAAAATGGTGCTTGACTATACTACTGTTGCTACGAGGCCGAGCCACTCTCTGGTATGAAGAAGAAGAAGAAGAAGAATGGCTCATGATATCACCCTTAATTAGCCATCGAAGAGCGCTTCCAAGTTGCAGGTTCTCTCTATTTCCAAACTTGGGTTTTGGTTTTTGATTAATTAGTGGGTCTTGTTTATCTTGTCTTTCGGTGTGAATGTGGGAGAGGATTACAATTGTTTGCTCATAAATGATCTTTCTAGGGTTTTAGTTTTGTTTATGTCATTGATTGATTGTTAGGCGTTAGCCGTTCGCTCTTTCTCTGATTGTGTCGTTCTATATGGAGTTTGATTGATTTATTATTCATTTAGAAATGGAGCGCAACTCCCAGAAGGTTCTCTTTTGCTATTGCATGACCGGTGGTGAGCTTTTGAAAAACCCAGATGGCTCTGTTGCCTACCGTGGTGGTATTACTGAAGGATTAAGGGTTGATGAGAGTACCCAATATGATGATTTTGTGGCCCAAGTGTGCAGTAAACTCAAAGTTGATCCATCCTCAGTAACCCTCAAGTACACAATTCAATATGACAAGGCTCGCCTTCTCACCTTGGCGGGTCAAGCTGAGATTGCGAATTTGCTGGATTTCAACCAAGGGACTGCTGATGTATATGTAATCAAGCCAGAAGAGACCTTACTACAACTTCATCTGCCAGTTATTTCTAGGTAACATAACCTTAGGCTCTTCCTGGTTGCAAAGGAGAAGGTAGTGAATTTAAATCAAAACTAAAATGGAAACTCTTCTACTCATTGGCTTACATGATGGTTTAAATAACTTCAAATCATTCCAAATATGGTTGTTAAATTTTACTTAACTTTGTAACCAAATCTCTTGGATTTAAAAAAAGAATTAAGGATTATATCTGAAGGTAGGTTACACAATCACGATTACAAAAGTTTTGTTTTTCGTTTTTAAACCAATTTTTCTTCCCTTCCCTTCCCTTCCCTTCCCTTCTTTTACTTGCAACCAGATGGAGTCTTGGACAATTCATCTCTCCTTAACATTAATTGTTTGCTGTTGATCCAGGTGTTCTGGAAGTGTTGCTACTGAGTTAGCTTTGGAGGACTCCAACTATGCCGATTCACTAACCACTGAAGAACGTCCACCTCTTCTGGCCACATCTTGGGCAAGCACGATAGAGGGTGTTGGGCAGATTTTTGACAGTGCAGATGCATTCCGAGATGAACTCAACAAGTACTCTATTGCTTGTGGTTTTGGGTATAAATACATGAGGAATGCCTCAGTCCGTATGATAGCACAATGTGAAGTTGATGGCTGCCCATGGATTATTGCTGCGAGCATGTTAGGCAAGACTGGAAAGGTGAGGGTATACAAATATGAAAGGGCACACAATCACAAAGATAATTGTCAACAAACCACAAAGGTTCGCATGCCAAAGAGGTTGATTGCAAAAATCATGGCAAACAAGGTCCGCGAGAATCCTGGGTACTTGCCTGTGGATATAATTAAGGACTTTAAGCGTGACTACCATGTGGATTTAACTTACCAGCAAGCTTGGCGGGGCAAGGAAATAGCACTGCAGGAAGTCAATGGGTCGTTTTTGGATTCCTACAAGCTTTTACCTGGGTTTTGCCAAAGAGTAATGAAGTCTAACCCTGGGACTCTTGCAGTTTATACACAGAAAGATGACTCTACCTTCAATCAATTATTTATTTCATTTCATGCTTCCACTCATGGGTTTCGGTTGGGGTGCCGCCCTGTTCTGTTTGTAGATAGTATACTTTTGAAGGGAAAGTTTCTTAGTACATTCCTTTCCGCAACAGCCATGGATGCAAATGATGATATGTTTCCTGTGGCTTTTGCTGTGGTTGAGTCAGGCTCCTTGCAAGACTGGACATGGTTTCTTGAAAACTTTAAGGTAGCTCTGAAAGATAGTAGAGACATCATCTTTGTGTCAGATTGGAATGAACACCTTGTTCAGGCCGTTAATGATATATATAGTTCAGTGAGTCATGCTCATTGTTACCGCCACTTGAGTGGAAGTTTCAAGTCATTTCTTAAAGGCCTGCATTTGTCCAATTCAATAAAAGATGCCCTGGTGACAGTTTTGGACAAACTTGCGTACTCAAGGAACAGGATAGATTTTGATAGTGCTTTGGGACAAATGCAGTCAATTTCTAATGAGGCATATGATTGGGTGCTGGAAAGTGAACCTATGTGCTGGGCTAATTCTCTATTCCCGGGTAGGCGTTATGACAAGTTCAGCTTAAATTTTAACGAGTCTTTTAACAAATGGGTTCAAGAATCACAAGAATTGCCGATAATGGGATTCGTTAACCTGATTCGGTTGAAGATAGCAGATTTTATGTGTGGAAAGCGTACTGAGACTGCTGCTTGGGAAATTCCAGTTGGTTGCCGGATTGATGATAAGTTAAAAGGGAATATTGAGAAGAGTCAAGGATATGGTGTCCATTATTTTTCAGACTCAAAATTTGAAGTTTGTGTTTTACCTAACAAGTATGTTGTTGATTTACACAACAGGAGCTGCACATGTAGGGAGTGGGATATGATTGGTCTCCCATGCGAGCATGCATGTGCAGCTCTTAGAAGTATTAATGCTGATGTGTATCAATATGTAGAAGCTTTCTACCTAAAAGAGACACAGCAGGCAATATACTCAGAGCAGATGCATCCAGTACCAATTCATGAAATTCCTGTTGGTGCTACAACTGATGGAAACAGTGATGAGGGTTCGAGCACTGGACTTGGTCTTCGTCCTCCTTCTGTTCGCCGTTTACCTGGCCGTCCAAAGGGGAAGCAAGTGAAGCCTGACCATGGAGATAAGAGACCACTACAT
>NC_056569.1:9878457-9887838 GCF_013358625.1 Macadamia integrifolia
AAAAAAAAAAAAAAAAAAGGAATCCAACGGTCAACAACCAATAAGTCCTAAACTCAAATTACTTTAAATTTAAAAATAAATAAATAAATAAATAAATAAGTAAAAGGGAGATAGAATAGAGGTGGTCCCCAGCTCTTGAATCAGATTTCTTTTCTAATTCGGGATTTTCTGGCTAACAACTTGATATGGTATAATCCCGATTCAATTCTAAACTGGGTTGGTTTAAAATGGGGCGGTTTGGATGGTTTAACAAGAAAAAGATCTCATAGATCCCAATCCTGTAATTAGTTTGAGGCCATCACGATCGGATGTCCTTGGCATATTCAAAAAAATGGACTAGACCGACCGGCCGGTTAAGTTGACTAGACCGGGAATTTACCAATGAACCTCTGGAATGAGAGGTGTTCTGTAAAAGGAGAATTACTTAGATGAATTTCATTGTATGCTAGGTAGGATCCCTCATTGTACGCTGAAGTTAAGTAGTTTTCAAAGTCAAACCTACTTGTTTTGTAATTCTTTTTATTATCTAAGTAGATCTTGGCAATTTTTCCTTAGGCTTTAAGTAAGGTTTATGGTATAATTGCGAATTTATTTTCCCATGAAAATTAAGGCTAACCGGCTAAGCCGCTTAGTAGATGAGGGTGACGATGACCTGCAGTCGCAGGTTGGCCATGTTCTGTTAATGTTTGGGTTTTTTGTTCAGGCCATTGTGACCGGCAGGGACCATTGGAGGAGAACTTGGCCGATCTATCACCTCATTGGTCGTGTTAACAACAATGACGCTTGGGCGTATGCTGCTAACTTCATTTTAAGAAATTGAGTAATTAATATTATGAGAACAAAGAAGATCGTTAGAGTTCAAATTTCATGGTTGATCCTTTTGACCTAGTGTAAACTGAAAGAAATTTGTGCAATAAAGATGAAGGATTATGTTATGATCCTATATCAGTCATATATGGGGGCTGATTTCACATCAATTTAGCAAGAAAATTGACATGGATTGATATGGTCTTAGATTCTTTAATCTTATAAGTCGGTTTATGGAGTTGAGTTCTTCTAGGTTAGTATAAGATTTTTGATATGATTTTTCTACCTCTCTTAAAAAGCATTTAATCATGAGTTCAACGTGACCACTGTGGGAATGAGTGGAGACATAATGTAACTAGACCCAAATTTACTTATTCAATTTTTTTTTTTTTGGGTAAACTAGACTCAATTGTATTAATTATATTGGTTTAAAGAAGCAAAATATAGCTTGGTAGGAAGATTTATTTATTTATTTTTGGTTGGAGACTAACCGAGTTTTAGAGCACAAGAAGTTGATCTTGTGTAAATTAGTATTTGGGTAGCTTTGTGAAATTAGTTTATTCTAGTTAGGAGGCACTTGTCCCACTTGGAGGCCTCTGTTCTATGAGTAGTTTATGGGTCTCAAATTTTTTGGATGTTGCCATATCATCATTGAGTATGGTTGCCTCCCAAGAGAGAAGAAAAAAATGATTGAAGATTATAAGGTTTTGTTTAGTCGTAACAAAACTTGTAATCTATGAATAATAGTATATATGACTGAATACAAAAAATCATGCTTTGTGAGTTTCACATGATTCTGACAAAAACACCAAGAAAAAAAAAATTCATAATGACTTGGACTTGGTTCATTTCTTAAACCGGGAGAGTTTTTATGACTCTTGACCAGATTATCTTGGAGATTTTTTTATTCAACTCAGGTGACTCGCCCAAATCGAAACCTAATTTTCCAACTATGATTTAGAATTGTAAATACAGTGGGAAAAGCGTTGGTAAAAATCATAGTCCAAGATTTGCGGGGTTGCTTGTTTGAAAATACATATTCAATCAAGATTCATACATATTTGTAGGTCTACATCTAGTCCAGTGTGGATTAAATAAAAAAGTAACTGAAAATATAGAGGAAAGATTCTTACCTGGATGTGCGCCCCTATGCTTAGAAATAAGGATGGCGAAAAAACCACATTACCCCTGGTTGGATGCCGTGCGGCTTTTTTGGGCTCTCTTTGCTGTCAAATTTTTTTTTTTTTTCACATAAATGGTTTGGCATACACTTACACATAGGGGTGTCAATTCCTAAATCGAACCGGTAAAATCGTCCGGACCAAACCGATAACAACACGGACCGAATCGAACCGAAACTTTATTGGTTTGGTTCGGTTTGGAGTATTGCAACCCCAAAACCAAACCGAACCGCACCAAAAACTGGATGAACCTGAAACCAAATCGAAATCGGCTCAAAACCCAGACCGAAACTGAAATCAAACTGGTAAGAAACCGAAACACTCCAAAATTCATTAAAAAAATCAAAATTTGCATAGTTTTGTATACATTTGTATGGAAAGTCGAATCCAAACTGGACCAAAAATCAAAACCAACCCAGTTACAAATCGATTTAAGAAACCGAAGATAAACCGAAACCAAACCACACCGAAACTTAAACCAAACCAAAATTAGAATTTCCTTATTGGTTCGGTTTCGATTTCAGCTTTTTCACATTAAAACCAACTCAACTCGGACCAAAACCGAGCTGGACCGACCGATTGACACCCTTACTTACACACTATCACGTTAAGATGTCAAATCAAAACCAAAACCGAAAATCGAATCCAATTCCGAACCTAAATCTGTAAAAATAAGCGTGAGCATGACCAAACCCCAATCCAATCATACTCTGCCGTACCGCCAGCACTGGCTCTTCTTCCCTGTCCATCACCATATTCGCGCCCCGCAGGCCCGCATTGGCCGAAGATCCAAAATGGTGCTTGACTATACTAGTGTTGCTACGAGGCCGAGCCACTCTCTGGTATGAAGAAGAAGAAGAAGAAGAAGAAGAATGGCTCATGATATCACCCTTAATTAGCCATCGAAGAGCGCTTCCAAGTTGCAGATTCTCTCTATTTCCAAACTTGGGTTTTGGTTTTTGATTAATTAGTGGGTCTTGTTTATCTTGTCTTTCGGTGTGAATGTGGGAGAGGATTACAATTGTTTGGTCATAAATGATCTTTCTAGGGTTTTAGTTTTGTTTATGTCATTGATTGATTGTTAGGCGTTAGCCGTTCGCTCTTTCTCTGATTGTGTCGTTCTGCATGGAGTTTGATTGATTTATTATTCATTTAGAAATGGAGCGCAACTCCCAGAAGGTTCTCTTTTGCTATTGCATGACCGGTGGTGAGCTTTTGAAAAACCCAGATGGCTCTGTTGCCTACCGTGGTGGTATTACTGAAGGATTAAGGGTTGATGAGAGTACCCAATATGATGATTTTGTGGCCCAAGTGTGCAGTAAACTCAAAGTTGATCCATCCTCAGTAACCCTCAAGTACACAATTCAATATGACAAGGCTCGCCTTCTCACCTTGGCGGGTCAAGCTGAGATTGCGAATTTGCTGGATTTCAACCAAGGGACTGCTGATGTATATGTAATCAAGCCAGAAGAGACCTTACTACAACTTCATCTGCCAGTTATTTCTAGGTAACATAACCTTAGGCTCTTCCTGGTTGCAAAAGAGAAGGTAGTGAATTTAAATCAAAACTAAAATGGAAACTCTTCTACTCATTGGCTTACATGATGGTGTAAATAACTTCAAATCATTCCAAATATGGTTGTTAAATTTTACTTAACTTTGAAACCAAATCTCTTGGATTTAAAAAAAGAATTAAGGATTATATCTGAAGGTAGGTTACACAATCACGATTACAAAAGTTTTGTTTTTCGTTTTTAAACCAATTTTACTTCCCTTCCCATCCCTTCCCTTCTTTTACTTGCAACCAGATGGAGTCTTGGACAATTCATCCCTCCTTAACATTAATTGTTTGCTGTTGATCCAGGTGTTCTGGAAGTGTTGCTACTGAGTTAGCTTTGGAGGACTCCAACTATGCCGATTCACTAACCACTGAAGAACGTCCACCTCTGCTGGCCACATCTTGGGCAAGCACGATCGAGGGTGTTGGGCAGATTTTTGACAGTGCAGATGCATTCCGAGATGAACTCAACAAGTACTCTATTGCTTGTGGTTTTGGGTATAAATACATGAGGAATGCCTCAGTCCGTATGATAGCACAATGTGAAGTTGATGGCTGCCCATGGATTATTGCTGCGAGCATGCTAGGCAAGACTGGAAAGGTGAGGGTATACAAATATGAAAGGGCACACAATCACAAAGATAATTGTCAACAAACCACAAAGGTTCGCATGCCAAAGAGGTTGATTGCAAAAATCATGGCAAACAAGGTCCGCGAGAATCCTGGGTACTTGCCTGTGGATATAATTAAGGACTTTAAGCGTGACTACCATGTGGATTTAACTTACCAGCAAGCTTGGCGGGGCAAGGAAATAGCACTGCAGGAAGTCAATGGGTCGTTTTTGGATTCCTACAAGCTTTTACCTGGGTTTTGCCAAAGAGTAATGAAGTCTAACCCTGGGACTCTTGCAGTTTATACACAGAAAGATGACTCTACCTTCAATCAATTATTTATTTCATTTCATGCTTCCACTCATGGGTTTCGGTTGGGGTGCCGCCCTGTTCTGTTTGTAGATAGTATACTTTTGAAGGGAAAGTTTCTTAGTACATTCCTTTCCGCAACAGCCATGGATGCAAATGATGATATGTTTCCTGTGGCTTTTGCTGTGGTTGAGTCAGGCTCCTTGCAAGACTGGACATGGTTTCTTGAAAACTTGAAGGTAGCTCTGAAAGATAGTAGAGACATCATCTTTGTGTCAGATTGGAATGAACACCTTGTTCAGGCAGTTAATGATATATATAGTTCAGTGAGTCATGCTCATTGTTACCGCCACTTGAGTGGAAGTTTCAAGTCATTTCTTAAAGGCCTGCATTTGTCCAATTCAATAAAAGATGCCCTGATGACAGTTTTGGACAAACTTGCGTACTCAAGGAACAGGATAGATTTTGATAGTGCTTTGGGACAAATGCAGTCAATTTCTAATGAGGCATATGATTGGGTGCTGGAAAGTGAACCTATGTGCTGGGCTAATTCTCTATTCCCGGGTAGGCGTTATGACAAGTTCAGCTTAAATTTTAACGAGTCTTTTAACAAATGGGTTCAAGAATCACAAGAATTGCCGATAATGGGATTCGTTAACCTGATTCGGTTGAAGATAGCAGATTTTATGTGTGGAAAGCGTACTGAGACTGCTGCTTGGGAAATTCCAGTTGGTTGCCGGATTGATGATAAGTTAAAAGGGAATATTGAGAAGAGTCAAGGATATGGTGTCCATTATTTTTCAGACTCAAAATTTGAAGTATGTGTTTTACCTAACAAGTATGTTGTTGATTTACACAACAGGAGCTGCACATGTAGGGAGTGGGATATGATTGGTCTCCCATGCGAGCATGCATGTGCAGCTCTTAGAAGTATTAATGCTGATGTGTATCAATATGTAGAAGCTTTCTACCTAAAAGAGACACAACAGGCAATATACTCAGAGCAGATGCATCCAGTTCCAATTCATGAAATTCCTGTTGGTGCTACAACTGATGGAAACAGTGATGAGGGTTCGAGCACTGGACTTGGTCTTCGTCCTCCTTCTGTTCGCCGTTTACCTGGCCGTCCAAAGGGGAAGCAAGTGAAGCCTGACCATGGAGATAAGAGACCACTACATTGTGCTCACTGCAAAGAGGTTGGCCACAATCGCAGAAAATGCAAGGCCCAAAAATTAGCACTCCCAGAAATTACAGGTATATGGTTTCTATTGGTTTCCATCTTCTTCTAAATTTTACACCCGAATAATAATGAAAAGAGGGGAATAGGAAAGAGCTTGACAAGGCTAGGTGTTTAACGTTAACTTGTTAAATCGGGGGGTGGGGGTTGATCCTTTGTCAGTGTTGGGCATTTTTCGGCTGCTATGGTAAAGAAGTGTTTAGGCATCTTTGAGTGTGTTGGTGTTAGGAATTCAAAATTACAAACAATACCGTTCTTTAAAGGTGGGGGGATTTAAACAACATAGTAGTCTATCCGGACTTTAGCAGTATTATTGTTAGGTCTCCCATTATGAAAAATGGTGTCGGAGACCAAGGGGGCTTATGCCCTGGCATTATCCTCGAACATATTGTTCTCCACTCTCCAGTATTACTTATCATTGCAAAAGTGACACTTTATTGTCAAAGGGAGCTCGAAATGGATATCTTGTATTATGGGTGAATATGCCGTTGACAGTGTAGTTTGAGTTTTTCTGTGGTGTCCTAAGGCATGGGTCTGCTGGTTGTGCATGCAACCTTTCTATCTCATCTTTCTTGTTCTTTCTTTCTCATTCCCATTATTATTTCCCTTTTGTGCCCTGTTATTGTTCCTATTCCTGCAATTAACGGTGTTGACAACCATCCACACAGTTTCTTTGAACTCCGTCAAACCTTTCCCTTTCCCTCTCGGTCATCTTCAACCCTGGGTGGCCCTCCCTCAAGTACCAGTCCAAAAGCTTTACCGATATAGCATGTTCTAAGTAGTTCTCAGATCTGGTTCATTGTGTTCCATCAGATATAGTTGAAGAAGTTTACTCCCCTCATAATCCTTGCTGTTGGGTTTGATATTTATTGAAATCAAAGGTTTAGGGTGATGCAGAATTGAGGCTGAACCGGGTTAATCCTTCGGGCAATCTCGACCGAGACAAACCGGGTCCGATTGGATTTTTGGGATCAATAGGATATTTTAGGATTTACTTTACTTAGGAAATATTGAGTTATTTTAATTGGGAAGATATGTAATCTTTTATTTTGGGTTATTTTGGAGATGACTATTAGACAAGTAGAATTTTCCAATTCTAGTTTTATTGTGTTTCTATTTTGTTAGTCTAAGATATTAAGAAGTAATTATAAGTCTTTATTTCAGTTTTAGATTTTAATTAGGCAAATTTTATTTCAGTTTATTATATAAAGGCATGTAACCCAATTTTTTACACAGATCTTGAGAATGAATTGAAATGAATGTTTTGGTGCCAGGTAAGGTGCAAGACTAGGTCGTGTGACGTCCTTCCCCCCTTGTGCGATATCTTCTTTTTTCCCTGCAACTATGAGTTCTCTCAGGGATTTCTTCCCTTTCTCTATCGGCCCCTCCATCATAGGGGGTTGCAAATCTTGCCCTAAAACCTTGTGGGATTTGGGCTCAAGGTAGGAGAGCTCGATTGGTTGTTTGAACCTGGTTGCCGTGTGTTATATTGCTTGAGAAACTGTAAAGTTGAAGAAAGTTTGGTGATGTTATTTTACTTTTCACCATACTTTTTTATTTCCATATTACCCTTCCCCCCTTTTTTTTTCCCCTAATTCTACTTCCATCCTCACTTTGATTTATTGTCTAGTCTGCACTATTCTTTAATACAATTCCCTTTTGTATCCCGTCCATCTTAGTCTACTAAACAATCCTTTCAAATTTATTTATTTACAAAATTATCATTCCCTTCAATATTTGGTTTTCTGTTGATTGGATGGGCCCATAAGCGATCTGAGCCAGGGTTTGATCCCCGGATTGCATTACCAGTTTTTCTCATATGACAGGGTGGCATTATAATCTGGTAAATGGGGATGGTCTGGCAGTTTGACTGCTGATGGAAGAACCGTGGAGTATGGTTAATGCAATCCATTGTGATCTCTAGTTAGTTGATCTGAATATTTTCCTGTTTTTGGTATGGGCTAAGAGGACAGTTACGTGGACAGAACAGAATATAGATTGTCTAAAAGCAAAACAAAATTCAATGGTCTTTAAACTGAAGCAAAGTAACAGTTCATTGACTTGTAATTTTTTAGGCAATCTAAAATTTCCTATGATGGCATTAGTTTCAACTGTATTGTTATCCACTGGTCAACTTTGCATTCATTGGAAATCTAGAGTTGTTAGAAGAGGGAGAACCTTGTCGCTTGTCCACTTATTGATGACATTGTGTGGCTCATGTTAGAAACACCTTGCACTAGTGGGGATTGGAATCCTTTTGGATGGTTAACATGCCAACTGACTTGAACTCTTGAGAAAAGGCAATGAGATAACCTAATCGGGAAGTCTTTTTTTTTTTATTTTATGAGATGGAGAATTCTTTCATTTGTTAGCTTTAGTATCTGATAATAATACTAGGGAAAATGAGAGATAAGAAAAGTAATGTTTCTTTGAGTAGTGATGTTGTCATGGACAATTTACTGTCCCTGGTAAAGGTTGAGGGGTTTTGGGAAGAAGTGAAAAAATATGGATGACCAGGTTTACCATTATATTTCTTGAAATAGAGCAAAAGATACTAACAGAAGGAAAATGTACCAGAGATAAGTGAAAGAGATTAGAATTCAACTTCATCTTGATGAATCTCTCTGGTGCCTCCATTTATAATCCCTATTATCTTAATCTCTGATAGTTAAGCAACCATTTTTATGCTATCATCATTAGCTAAAAATTAAGACTGTCTGCACGGAGTGCATTTCTTCTTAACATGCTAATGAATGAAATCTGCAGATTTCCTACTTGTCAGCTTCTCGAGGATTTTGCCCCCACAATTTTTATTGGGTTGGTTTTGGAAACACATTCTTATTTGAAAAGAGAGATTTTTATTATGAGCCTCTACTCTTTAGTAAGTGGTGTCCTCTGCTTTCATTTTGTTATACATTATGATACCTCTTCTGGTGTGCTTTGTGAAGAGCACATGCATCTTGAGTAAAATGAATCATAGTTTCCAATCTCAACCTGCAAAATTCATTCTCTATGTGAGTTTTAAATTAATACAGCAACGACATTGATTCCAGTTACATTTCACAAGTCTCTACTGTGTCACATTTTCTGCAAGTTTGTAATTCCTAACCATCAAAGTTCCTGCTTGAACAGCCGCTGGAAATGCTTGTGGATCTGCAGAAGAAACACGGAACTGTGAAGGACAACTCTCCAACTTTGAGCAATAATTGGAGCTATATTGTTTGCTGACATTCGTGGGCTGCTTTAAGAATCTTGTTAGAGAAACTGCAGCGGCTTGAAGACATATCCAAGGGCCTTGCACTTACTGGTAAATGATTCCTCAGTTCATGTTGCAGATGTGATGTATTATACAAGGTAAATCAAGACTCAAATCTTTTCCAGGCATTAGGGTAAGCTATGAACCATCTGGGATTTTAGAACTCTCCATATAAACTCTATATATAAACCATTTTAGCAGACAAACAGTCAAAGATTTAGTTCTAAAGATGGGAGTTAACAGGATGAGAAGTCTGGTTGATAGCAAGTTTCACTAGCTCTGGATCACAAGTGATGTCTACACGAGTTGCTCCTCCTGGTCACATGATACTTGTGTGAATAGTGTGGAGAAAGCTACCCATCATAACGGAGGTAGATATTAGAAACAAATTGAAATATGCTTTTTTTTTTGGGGGGGGGGGG
>NC_056569.1:9887858-9892529 GCF_013358625.1 Macadamia integrifolia
GGGGGTGGGGATCATTCCCATAATGTGTTCATTGTAAGCATCACAAGGAAGCAAACACGGAGTAAGCTAAGATAAAAAGATAGAAACTTTAGTAACACATCATGAAACAGTAAAAATTTCCTCCCCTTTTCCCATAGAAAATTAGAGCACAAGAGTTGCTTGATATCCACCCTTGCACTTAAGCCTTCCACATTAAATTCATGTAAAAATACTTCAAAGCAGATTTTAATGAATCAGCAAACAAGTGCAGAAAGAAAGTTTCATGTATAGTTATGTTTTTCAGTTAAGGTTCTGCCTTTTTAGATTATTGATGGCTAAGAACCACCTGGATAGTAATCTTTTTTTTTGGTAGAAACCTGAATAGTTATCAATGTTAAGTAATGTATCCACTTTGCCTGCAGCAGTTAACTAGGAATGCAACAGACTTTCCATTAAAATTCTTCCAAGCCCTGAAATTGTATATATAATGGAGTTAACATTTATGAAGAGTCAACCCAGTAATTAAAAAAAAAAAAAGAGAGGAATCAACAGAAGAAAAACTCCATAGTACATAACCCACAACTTGATATAAAACAAGTGAGCTGAGAGTGAAAACAGTGTAACAAGAATTATGTTGAGCAGATGGTACTCTTATGATTGTCTAAAATATGAGAACTTTTGTTTCACTTCCTCTGTGAGATAACACTAAGTCTAAAGTATGCAATGTCAATACAATGGTCTGAGGGCCATGAAACGCTTTGGACCATAATTCAGCACAAACAAGCTCTGTCTCTGCAGAAATGCAGATCATGTACAGAACTCATAAGACCTAAATTATTAAATAGGCTTAACAGAACTGAAGAGGATCTGTCATTAATTTAAAGCAGAAGGTTCTGTGTATGGGCATGCACCATGCGCAGTCCTGTCCCCAACCCCCCCCCCCCCCCCCCCCCAATTTGACACTTTGTAAACTGTCCCCGCCTTGTGTGTCCGTGCATGAAAACCCTCCCATTAATTTAATCTAACTTTTTTATATTCCGTGATTCAAGGGGACTTGTATAGCAGATCCCACTTAGCTAGGATAAGGCTTATTCTGGATTTGAAAATGGGTTGTTCATTAACAATTGATAAATTCAGTTCATGCTTATAATTGCTTGCCATAACAGAATACAACTGTTAAGGAATGAAAGTATAGAGAGACATAAAACCATCTTCACTGAATGCTTTATAGTCCAGTGGTAATCTCTATGCCTTAATAGAGCTCTACATTCATGGAAATATTTTCTCTCTGAGATTATTTTGTAAAAATTTCAAGGTATCTACCACTCATATCAGGAATATCTATATATGTTGCAGATTATGTGTATCTCTCTTTGCTCAGCCACTATAGAACAAAGTGAATTAACCGGTTATTTCTTATAGAATTTCAGTCTACCATGATTTACTATGGCTAGAAATGCTGAGAAGGTGAGCCTAAATTTTTCTCCCCAACCAACAAAAGATTTTCAGGCTTCATGTCTAGTTTTTTATTTACTGGACCAAAATGTTAAGCCCAATACCATCTCTATGGACCAAACAGAGTTGGTCTGACCCAATATATGGTGGGCTCTGGAAAGCCCACCAGTACCCAGCCCATTAGCTCTCTAGAAATATCCCCTTTTGAGGTAAGATGTAAGAACAGTTTTCTCAGGATTTGCTCAGATTGAAGTGAGGAGATCATCAATCTTTGCTTCAGACTTTCAGTGGCAAATATGAACTTTAAAATTGCTTTTTTCTTTACGAAGAGGGACTATTACTTCACCAAATTTCAACATAAAAGTGTATTACTTCTGGTTCACCTAAGAATGCCATGATTTTTCAATTTGGCAATGGCAAGATTTTGGTAAAAGACAAGTTAATTTGAAATATTCTTCTTAGGATAAATATCAATTCTGTTCATATTTAGTATAAAATACCTGTAAAGAATAATTGCAATTTAAAATATATTACATTTATTTATTTTATTTTTGGCGAAAGTTCAGTAATTTGAAATATATGAAAAGAAATATTATAATTACAGGATTAACGTCGAAGCATATCAAATAAAAAACATTAGGATTAGAGTCTCCACCTTTGGCAATGCCATCAAGAGAGTCATCCAATACATACAGGTCTATATAACTAGCAAATCTAAATCTATTTTTACCCATCATCACCCAAGCTACACCCCAGTACAACCTACAATTCAATGATGAGATTTTGCTCCTTTTTTTTTTTTTACAAGAGAATCTTCTATCACATTACCCTCTCAATAAATGTGATATGCTACCTACTCCCTCTACTTTCCTAGAGAACAACCATCAATGTTTATTGGGAAAAAAAAATTACCGACCAGCACCTGTCTTCTACACCAGTGCGGGAGCAAAAAGGTGGAGGGACCAAAGCATTGGTTACGGGCAGCGAGGTGGTCATTTTACCCTCACTGTGAGAGTTTCTAGAATACGAGGTGAGGTATTTAACCTTAAAGAAACATACAACGTTCTAAAATACACAAAGCTCTAGGAGAGACCTGCAAAGAATATATTTCATCAACTGAGATCAATCATATATCTCCTGTGGAATCACCTTCTTTATCAAATTGGAAGAAAATCCTACCAAATGTAAGTCATATATTCCACTAAAATATGAGTCACATTAATTACAATGATGGTAGAAAGCTTGTCCCAAGGAGTTGCTGAAACTCTAGGTATAATTAATTATCTCAATGAGACTCTCCTCTAACACAATAAATGTGGAGCGTTGTGCTAGTCTGAACAATAAGAAAATGGAAGTTTCATCCCTTCTTATGTCTAAAAGCAGAACATGTATGACTGACAAGATATGAGAATGCTCACAAGGCATTTGGTGTATTAACACTTGCTGCGAAGAGTCTTTTGCAAGAAAGATTTTGAAAGGAAGGGGACCTCGTGTGAGGAGAAAGTCCATAGAAAGATAGGAGAGTGGAAAAGCATTGAAGCGTCTCCCCAAGCCCTATTTTCCAGTAATAACCGGTCAAGGTCGATCAAAGCGGGGGTTGATAGATGATTCTCGGCATGGAAGAGATCAACACAAGTCTGATCATTATCTGTAAAAGTATCGAATGGCGGATTGATCATCGACTCAAGCACTTATTGCCAGCTTCAAATTACAACAATAGTTTAGTTTTCAAAATCTATATCCACTTTTTAAGCTGCTTTTCTAAATTGAAAAAATAAAAAATCTCAAAAAGTATTTAAATTCACATCGAAATATCTAATACAAGAATTTTAAATCTCTAATGTTGGCAATTGGAATAAAAAAAAATTGAAGGTTTCTGATCCTAGATTGGCATCCCTCCAAACTAGTGAAGCATCCTAAGAGCTATTCTAATGAAAGCTAAGGTGAAGCATAGATGCTTAAGATAGAGATGAGATGTATGATCACTAGACAACTGCAAGCCTATAAGGTTATGAAAATGGAAGGGTATGCATTTAGCTTGCCAAATCAGATTTGACCAAAACCCACTGACTCAGCAATTTTGATATCAAAAGGTACATAATTGAATACATGCTTAATGCTCAGTTCTTATATATAAAAAGGGGGATGTTTGGATGCCAAGACCCATTAAGTTAGGATAATAAGGCTTTGATGGTGGTGGTTGTTTGGATGCCAAGACATAGACATGATATTGTGAAAACTCCATCGTTGGATGCTAGTATAGAGGCATTTATTTAATGTAAAACCATTCGTTCCTCTCTCCCTCTCTCTCTTCCTTCCCATATTTTCCTCTTCCATCTTCTACTGCTATAAAACACACCCTCTTTATTTTCCAAAAAAAAAGCCTATAAAATACACCCAAATTAATTTGAACTGTTGCACTATTTAGGTTGGTCGGATATCATACACACAATCAAGCAGATTGAATTTTGGATCTCCTTTGGATTACACAAGGCTATCACCATATCACAGGAGATACCAAACTCATCCCAACCATAAAAACCTGAATCCCCACCCACATATACATCATCCATAATAATTACCAGTGTAAGGGACATAACATCAAAAGTTGGTGCATGGGCTTTGTGTTTTATCATGAATGGACAATGTGCGCTAATGGAATCTAATTACTGTTTGACAGGAGAGGATGGTGAGGCGGAGGCTATGGGACTGCTATGTGGACTAACCAAGGCAAGAGCAAGACAGTTGAAGATTGAATCAGTCTGGAATGATGCTAAAGAAATAGGATGGGCCATAGAGAAAAACTGCAAAAATATTCTAAATTTATGGCCAAGAACTTTGATATCATTAGATGTAGAACTTGACAATGAAGCTATTTACCCTAAATTTTGTAAGATAACTAATAATAACTACCTAGGGGAACTAAAATTGCTAGCCAAAGAGGCATTAGCGAAAAGACAATACATATATAAATCGGATATGTTATGTAATATTCCTAGTTTTCAGTAATATATTTTCTTTGTTTGAATAATAAAAAAAAAAAAACATGATGGTTTCGGGCCATCACCATCCTACTATGACCCCCCCTCTCCTCAACTATGCTTTCGGTGATTTGATTAATGCTGGTATCCTACATTAGAGGGCAGCAAGGTCATGTCATGTGAGACAGAAAAAGATCGACACAAGGGTGCTAGGGCACCCTATCCCAATAGGTCATGTCAAGAGAAGAAAAGCCCA
>NC_056569.1:9892549-9914910 GCF_013358625.1 Macadamia integrifolia
CAACAAAAAAAACAAAAAAAACAAATAAATAAATCCTTGTCTAGCTAGATGAAGTGGTTGCCAACTATCTATTGTGATGATTTGACTACAGATATTAGTTCCATTTGCAGAAGCAGTGCTATATCTGGTTGTGATAGACATTGATGATCTAAGTATATCACAAGTAATCCACCAAACATATTAATTAAGGCTGATTAATATATATATATATATATATATGGGGACCTCTAAGTAGGGTATTGTTGCAAGCTAGGATGAACATGAAGACTTCAGTGCATGCATCTGTTTAAGATGGACTACGAAAAACTACTTAAGATCTAAAATGATGTCCTAGGGAACTTAGGTAACTATGCTGTGAGCATTTCTCTTATTAAATGTACATTCTAAAGTGTATGGAGTCCATCGATGAATAAGATCTAAAATTAGATAGCTAGTAATTATTTTTGACCCCAAAGGAAAATCTTGTGGAAGATGCATCCATGACACCTTACGTGGTTGTATGTGTGTAATTATGGTTGTAAAGAGATAAAGATGAGGATCTTTTGATGAAACCTAAGCTTTTTTTTACCATCGTAAAAGGATACGGTTGGTCTATATCTCTTTAGTGATGGTAAAAAATGATATTTTTATTTAATTTAAAAACCATTTACCATCTCTAAAAGTAATATTTAAGCTGCGAGAATTTTTTACCGCCACTATATTAGAAGTGAATATAAACACGACTACGAAATATGTAGTAATTTTTTATTTTTTATTTTTTTTTTTTGTAATATAATATCGCCACTAAAATTACCCTTGGATTTAATGACGATAAAAAATTACTGTCATAACCCTAAAGGGGTTACTTAGTTGGCAAAATCAACTCCTTGAAATTAAGAGGTCATGAGTTCAACTTTCTTTGAAGCCTAACTATTCGCTACGACTAACACTAGGATAGCCTAGTGGTGGTAGCTTCGGTTTGTGGAGCCGGCACCCAGGGGAGGAGGTCGTGGGATCAAACTCTGTCGTACGTATTGTGTGAATGTGTGTTTTCTTATTTATTTTGTACCCACCCGTGGATTGTCCAGATGGTTAGGGCAAACTGGGGATTGTGTGGATTAGACGTAAGGTCTCAGGTTCGATTCCTCATCTGTGCATCTGTGATTTAAGTGGATATCATGGCGATGAATTGCTGTACTAGTCTCTCCGAAGATTAGTCAAGGTGCGCATAAGCTGGCCTGGACACCTTGATTAACAAAAAAAAAAAAAAAAAAAACTATTCACTACGACTAAAAGTTTCGTAGAAGTGGCCATTGCACACTTTTCTTATGGTGGGCCCAAGCCTCATAATGCCTAAAGACTCATCATGTAGAATCTAGCTAGGGTGCATTGGCTTTAAAAGTGTTTGCTTGTTTTGCCATCAGTCTTACACTTTCTCAGTTATGCTTGCCCTATGTACATCCCTTTCCCATTAAATCAAAGATTATCCTTTGTATTCCAGTGAAGCATCCTAAGAGCTATTCTAATGAAAGCTAAGGTGAAGCATAGATGCTTAAGATAGAGATGAGATGTATGATCACTAGACAACTGCAAGCCTATAAGGTTATGAAAATGGAAGGGTATGCATTTAGCTTGCCAAATCAGATTTGACCAAAACCCACTGACTCAGCAATTTTGATATCAAAAGGTACATAATTGAATACATGCTTAATGCTCAGTTCTTATGTATAATAAGGGGGATGTTTGGATGCCAAGACCCATTAAGTTAGGATAATAAGGCTTTGATGGTGGTTGTTGTTTGGATGCCAAGACATAGACATGATATTGTGAAAACTCCATCGTTGGATGCTAGTATAGAGGCATTTATTTAATGTAAAACCATTCGTTCCTCTCTCCCTCTCTCTCTTCCTTCCCATATTTTCCTCTTCCATCTTCTACTGCTATAAAACACACCCTCTTTATTTTCCAAAAAAAAAGCCTATAAAATACACCCAAATTAATTTGAACTGTTGCACTATTTAGGTTGGTCGGATATCATACACACAATCAAGCAGATTGAATTTTGGATCTCCTTTGGATTACACAAGGCTATCACCATATCACAGGAGATACCAAACTCATCCCAACCATAAAAACCTGAATCCCCACCCACATATACATCATCCATAATAATTACCAGTGTAAGGGACATAACATCAAAAGTTGGTGCATGGGCTTTGTGTTTTATCATGAATGGACAATGTGCGCTAATGGAATCTAATTACTGTTTGACAGGAGAGGATGGTGAGGCGGAGGCTATGGGACTGCTATGTGGACTAACCAAGGCAAGAGCAAGACAGTTGAAGATTGAATCAGTCTGGAATGATGCTAAAGAAATAGGATGGGCCATAGAGAAAAACTGCAAAAATATTCTAAATTTATGGCCAAGAACTTTGATATCATTAGATGTAGAACTTGACAATGAAGCTATTTACCCTAAATTTTGTAAGATAACTAATAATAACTACCTAGGGGAACTAAAATTGCTAGCCAAAGAGGCATTAGCGAAAAGACAATACATATATAAATCGGATATGTTATGTAATATTCCTAGTTTTCAGTAATATATTTTCTTTGTTTGAATAATAAAAAAAAAAAAACATGATGGTTTCGGGCCATCACCATCCTACTATGACCCCCCCTCTCCTCAACTATGCTTTCGGTGATTTGATTAATGCTGGTATCCTACATTAGAGGGCAGCAAGGTCATGTCATGTGAGACAGAAAAAGATCGACACAAGGGTGCTAGGGCACCCTATCCCAATAGGTCATGTCAAGAGAAGAAAAGCCCAGGAGAAAAGTATATACGTAGCATCAACATCAGTAGGAATTCTGATTTCAATGGGAGTTGGGCAGTAATTTCGTAGGTTTCTTGGCACAAGGGCCACAAGAATAGGCAGCTTTGCTTTTTTCAAAATTAATTAAGGGTTTTGCTAGCAGACTGCGTGCCTTGCACTAACATAGGGGGTCAATGGAAGTAAACGTGTGGCCATTTAAAGGGAGGAGCATGATGGACACACGTACATGCCTAGACACAAGGGTATGAAAAAGACCATGCTGCCTTGCATTGAAGATGCTCATCCCAGCCTTTCCATTGACCACGCGCTGTATACTTGCACTAGTGGGTAGCATTCCGATTCCCAATTTAAATATAATCTCGTGTGCTTCTTTGTAAACAAGGACGAGATTGACTATTTCTCACTTTCTGGTTGTACCCATAAGCATTGGACATGAAAATGAAAAAATTAAAAAAAAAATAAAAAAAATTAGACATTGATACTATTCGCTTTGAAAAAAAATGTGTGTAAGAGTGCACCGAAGTGATTCCTCATAGAAAAAACATACTTAAGGAAATTCTATTTATTCTTTGATTGAGATTTTTGCTCACAAGATATAATATATTATTGGAAAGTGTGTGTCTCATCTAAGGGTGTCAATCAGTAACCGAGATCGGTTTAAAATAGTATCGAATAAGAATTGATACGGTTTTGATATCTATAAAACGAATCTTCCTCGGTTTATTAAAGTCTCAATTTCCAAAGAAAATTCGTGCGATATGTATCAAATCGAATTGAATTATCGATTTTAGTATCGAAATGAGAATATATGGGCTGAGATGCTAAATTTACTCTAGCACACATATCTATGCTCTTGTGGGCTGAACCCAGACTTTAGTAATGGGCTTTTGAGAAGATCTATCATTTTGTCTATAGAGTTCTTTTCATGATAAAATCAGATTAAAATACTAAAATAGTGTTTACTAAGGAACAATATAAGGAATTGTATATGTACCAAATAAGGAACCGTACCTCTGTGTTGAATAAGGAACTGTATTTGATATTAAATAAAAATTGAATCAAAATCATACTGAGCTGGTTCGGTATTGGTATTGAAAATGCATTCTTATTCTTGGTACATTATGATTTTGGTATCTCCTTTCTGTCTTCTTTATTGAATCTTGAAATCGAATCGATTGATACAAAATCTTTTCCATTAAAATGAAGCTATCAAATTTTTTATTAATTTAATCCATTCGCTAAGAATGTTGTAAACAATGTTCCAAAGTGAAAGCCAAGGATAGAAATTATTAAAATGAAGTTTGTAGAAATTCCATGAGGGATAATTTTGTTACTTACAATCTCATGGAGATATTATGCTTATCTCTATGGTCCACTATTGAGCTATGTGGAGGATGATGTGGCCAATTTGATCTTTAGATATGTTTAGTTTTGGAGTTGTTTGTCAAATTTCAGCATCCAATTCAATAACCCTCTCATGTATTAACATGTATTTTTTTTTTAGTTATCTATTGTTTGTAATGCAGCTTTCTGAAGTCCCTAGATTTTCAAGGTTTTCTTACTTGAAAATATGCATTTGGCCTCAAACTTTATATGCATAGAGGGGAGCTTGGGATCTACCTATACATAAAATTTGGATGCCAATTTGGACCCATGTCTTTTTTGGTAAACAAAATTCTATTCATGAAATGATCAAAGCTTGTAATTGTTGAATTTTATGATCTCGTCAACCATGAAGTGGGATTTAATCAAACTATCGTACTCGAAAAGATGAAATTTCTATATGCAAGAGGATCGGCCAAAAAAAAAAAAAAAAAAACATTTCTATGCATAGTGTTGTTGCACGGCTCCAAATCGCACGAACTTGCACAACACAGATTAGAGGCTGGCCCGAAGGAGACTCTGAGACTAGGCTCCAATGCCCAAGTTAGATCTAGAGATACTCATTCTTATATTCAGTATTTAGAGTCTTACCTATGGGGTTGGCTGAGTGCCTCTGATATAGGTGATATGAGTTTTTCTCATTGGTCGAGACTCAAGTGTGTGTCCACAGGCCTTCCCCTATTGGAGGGATTATCCTTCATCGTGGCTGACCTCATCAGGATCATAACAGTTAACTCAACTTGGGTTAGCTTTCCTCAGCGGCTAACCTGACCAAGGTTAGATCTTCTAACGGCCAACTCAACCGTGGTGAACCCGGGGTTAAGTAGCTTGGGGGTTAAGCAATCCTACATGACCATGGTTAGTGACCAGGGGTTAGGTAACCATCTAATCCGGTTAGTTTTCTTGAGTAAGATTACAAGAGTGGGGACCTCCCTTGGGAGTAGGTTAGGAGATCTCTACTATAGGATGAGGAGCTTAGCATAAGCTTGTATTAACGACACTAGGGGTGCAACCACACGATCATTGACTAGTCAATCAGGGTATATGGTATATCACATGATAATACAATTTGTCTTGAACCATTATGCCACTTAAACACCCCCTCCTCTCTCTCTCTCTCTCTCTCTCTCTCTCTCTCTCTCTCTCTCTCTCTCAACTCTTATGGCCACTTGCCACTAGACCAACTTCTGCATTTGCAGCTATGATCGCTAATTATCTACTTACATATTGACTTTCTATCTTTCTTATGATGATTTGGTAACAAACCCTTTACATAAAACGGGCAAATTCATGGTATGGCTTAAAGTTAGAATTGAGTGTTAACCAAATCACCAGTGGTAAACCATATCACAGAAAATCAACAATTAATCATTATTGCTCAATATACTAGAATTGCATCCTTTTCACAAACACTATTGTCGGGAACCACTCCCCTCTCCCCCTCTTTATTGTTTTATGTGACGGAGCTTTCATATCCATCTTTAAAGAAAGTATCCATGTTAATGGCAATAATCACTATTATACAGAGGGACCTTGGATAGTTCATATAACAATCTCCTTTCTTTTTTAAAAACCCTAGTTGGGGACCTTGGGCCGCTCTCAAAAATTATTGAAATAAACCAAATAAGGTGCAATATAAATGGGTTGGTGGGTGCTGGAGTTCAAATTGAAAGGATTCAAAATAAATTTAAAAAAAAAAAAAAAAGTTATCGAATACCAAAGGTGAGAGAGGATCGTTTAACTTTAACTCATAATAGGATTCATCATGACACACCCATAAGTTTTAAAATTATAAACTATCAACTCAAAAATATGCCGCTGTACCTCCATATGAACCTAGTCTATCATCTTCTACTATGACAATTCGGTGAAAGCCCAGGCCACTTGGAGATTATACAAAGATTCATCTTACATTTTAAGGAGGAAAGGATATATATAAAACCAGCATTGTACCCTAGATAAATCACCATGTATCTTAATTATCCTATCAAAATTAGGATGGATTAGGTTTCTTTCTCTGCAATATGGGTTTTATTTATTAAAACAATTCATGAGGTCAAAGTTTCTAATTTCTAACAGAATTTTTTATGGCGTGTTAACTGTAATATAACAAAAAAAAAAAAAGAACACTGCAAAGCCTCTTACTATGAAAAATAATGGATGTTATCTCTGTAAAAATTAATCGATAGAGTCATGGGGTGCCAATTATCTATCCATAAGAATACTTAGCACACTAATATTCCTTTTGCATTAGAAAATTAATGCATAAATATGTCCGTATTAATAACCAATAAAGAAAATCTACTCAATGGTCAATACTGAACTTGAGTTGAAATTGCATTTATGAGGAACATCAACATATGCAAAGATTCTAATAAAAATAAAGGAAAAAGTTTTGCAAAATATAGTAGAAAAAACGAAAAAATGTACTAAATATCTCCTTATTTACAGATTTCTCATAATAAGTGAACAACTATTTCCAATGCCTGAAACTGCACACGTGTATGGATTCTATTGGTAGATAGAAAATCAAATCAATATGATCACATGGGCTGTGAAAACTAGAAATTTTATTAAAGCTGAAAATTAATATACATTTAATTCATTGAAAGTTGGGCCATGGCCTCGACATGAGAAAGTACGTGGCAACTTATAAGCCCTCTAGCATTTCACCTGAGGTTATATATATATGAGATCATGAAGCACTACTGTTACTACCCATCCTCTCTCTCTCTCTCTCTCTCTGTCTCGCTCTTGAGGAGAATAGTTATGTTTCCCCTTTTCTGGTCCTTCTTAGAAGATAAAAAGAGATAAAGTTAGAGAAATTTGAGAAGATATGGGAGAATATGCGTTCATTATTGTGGCTACAGTCTCCTTCTTGTTGGTTCTTTCATGCCTGTGGAAAGTGTTGTGTTGGTTATGGTGGAAACCCAAGAAGCTGGAGAAGTATCTAAGGGAGCAAGGAATCAAAGGCACTCCCTACAAGTTTCCTTATGGGAATCTCAGAGAGGAGATGAAGTTAATGGAGGAAGTTCAGTCCAAACCCATCAGCCTCTCTCATGATATTGTGCCTCGTGTTTTCCCCTTTGTTCACCAGTCTATCAACAACTATGGTACATACATATGAACCTTCTTCTTCTTCTTCTTCTTCTTCTTCTTCTTCTTCTTCTTCTAAAACTAAATCAAATAAGGATAGATTTTTGCAGGAAAGGGGTCTGAAACTCCTTCAGGCTCCCTGTTAAATGCTAGAAAGTAGTGTCAAATTAAAATCTCAAATTGCATTTTGATCAAAGAAACAACAATGAAAAATTATTTTTTTGATTTGGGTTTTTCATCTTCTAAAACTAAATCAAATCAGGATAGATTTTTGCAGGAAAGGGGTCTGAAACTCCTTCAGGCTCCCTGTTAAATGCTAGAAAGTAGTGTCAAATGATCTGAAGTTCTTCTCATAACTAATGTGTATCTGTATTTCATGTTGTTGTTAAAGAATAAGCTTACTGTGTATGCAGTAACACACTAGAGGCTGGTAGTTAATTACCCTTTTGAAGAATTACTATTGGAGCAAAATCATTTAATATTAAAATCTCAAATTGCATTTTGATCAAAGAAACAACAATGAAAAATTATTTTATTGATTTGGGTTTTTCATCACATAAAAACATTCCAAAAAAGATACATATGATCTGTTGAAGTTAGTTGTATATGTGTAGAAGCAATTCCTACATTGGCTGTTCAGGGTGTGATAAATTTTGCACATTTTCAGCCACTTGTTGGAATGAAGGTTGAATCAATCCTATTTGGTGATAATGGGAAAATCTAAACCATCTATATCACAGAGGAGAGCTTTTAGATCAGCCATGTGATCAATGACAGAATGCTAATCGTTGGCATTGTACTGTGTAGGACATAGCTAGGTATCAATTCAAATTTTACATTGATGGACAAACCCAATATTATTTTTTCTTTGCCACGTACAAATTCATGCCCCGCTAAAAATGGCAAAATAGGCAGAGGGATGATGTGGATGATCTAGACCCGTTGGTTATGTATGTCCATCAAAATCGGGTTATTAATAGACAACTATTTTCATTTATGTATGACATTTATTTATTGGGTTTGCAACAGACCCTTCACTAGATAGGCAACCCTTTTTTAATTGACATTCTTTATCTGTTAGTTACCAAAATTGTACCTAGAAATATCACCCTTATTCTTTTTTTTTTTTTGTAACAACCCTTATTTTTTGCTACAACTAACAAATAACGGAAAAAGAACTCGGCTTAGGAGCATGGCTTATGTCAATGCTTCCATGTGCTTATTTCCTTCTCATGTGAAAAAACGTTTCTACCCCTTGTTCTTAGAGATAAGATAAATAGGCGCAAAGAGTGTAGCGCTCTGAAAACCACTTTCCTAATAATAATAAGGGAGAAGGCTCTTCCAGCCTATAACGTACTCTGCTCATGCTATATATATATATATATATATATCGATATATGCCTCTTTAATAAAGTGGATAAAAAATATGGGATCTGCTTTTATATATATATATATATATATATATATTTGTCTCTTTAATAAAGTGAATAAAAAATATGGGATTTGCTTTAGGTTCAGAGAACTCCTTATCTAATAATAAGGACCCAGTTTTTATGCACAGCCATGTGTTTACATAGGCGTTGGATGGGAATGAAGTAGAAATGTAATTACACATCTCCTCTCTCACCCCATCCAATGATTGAAGGCACGACCTTGCACATACATGATCATATATAAAATCTTTTAATTAAAAAAAAAAAAAAAAAAGTGAAGGCATTCTGGACATGTACATATGGGTGCATGCATGACAAAATCTCACTATAATAATAGTGGGCCTGCTTGAATTGCAGGATAGGATCTAACATAAAAGAGTGAAACCCCTTATTTGGACCCATTTAGGTGCGTGCCAGGCTTTAGGAGGGTTTCTTTTTTTCTTTTAGGGAAAGTGATTGGCTATGTTATTTTTAAAAATAATGCAACAAAACATACACATGAGACTATTTAGGCTTAGGCTCAGGCTCGTGACCCTGAGGTAGTGAACATGGGAGACATGGTGTGTTTTCATGGGCTGGGGTCATCAAGGACTAAAGCTCAGTTCTGCTCATAGTGAGGGTAATATTCTGATTATGGCCAAAGGCTTCAAAGCCCACAAGGCAACCTTGTCCCTGCAAACTGGAGTGGTTGCCAGGAAATGGTACATTCTGCATGCCAGTAACAATAGTGGTCCTGACTATGATATGTCTATTTCATGAAGGTGTTCATCTCCAATTTGGTTTGCTATTAGGTCTCACATTGCTATCAGTGCTGGATAATTTATTGATACAATTAATTTCCATATGGAAAAGATTATACTTATAATACTATACTTCTTGGGTTTTGCATTTAGAGGTTATATTTGTTAAGTGTATGTATTCTCAAGGTGCTTTAACTTGATAGTTAAAAGGTTTAGAATGTCTCTTAAACACAGTTATTAGAAACCCCAAAACTGGTGGTTGATGTACAAAGCCAAGTGACCAAGCTGGACAGCATGAAATGAAAACTCAAAAGAACATATTCATACATTATTTGTAACTATATAGGGCATAGTACTCAAAATACATATCAAGAACAGCTCAGTTTCTCAAAAGTAAAATAAAAGAAGAACACTGATCAGTTGTTGTCAACAAAAGTTGTATCCAACTAAGTTTCAGGTAGGAAACATTTCCAAGATTCTACCTGTAATCTGACCACAAAATGGATCCACATGGTTCACTTTTATCCATTATGTGGTCCAATTGAGAATGTTGGGGAATAAAATAAAGTTATAATAAAAACAAAATGGAAACTTTGCAATTGCAGTAACTGACATTTTATAACTAATCTCAAAACTTATTAAATCTGTAATTTTTTTTTTCCCCTATTCAATGTGAAGTTATTTTCTTCAGATTTCCATGAAGATTGAACTGACACTAATTGCAATTGCAGGGAAAATGTTTGTATCATGGTTTGGTCCAATCCCTAGAGTGTATATCACAGATCCAGTTCTAATCAGGGATATTTTGTCAAACAAGTTTGGACATACCCAAAAACCTAATACCAATCCATATGCTAAGTTTCTGGTGAATGGGGTTGCAAGCCGCGAAGGCGAGGACTGGGCGAAACACAGGAGGATCATTAACCCAGCCTTCCATATAGAGAAGTTGAAGGTTGTCTTCTATTATGACTACATTCTCTTCAAAATTGAGATCCATCTCCAATGGGGCCAGAAAGAATAAGAGAATTCACTATGTCTCCATTTGGTTGTCCAACAACACATGGGTTTCTGATTAAAAGCTGATTTTCATATCTATGGTTCCTTATAGTTCCTTAGGAACAGAAATTGCAACCTCACTAGTTCTACAAACTCCCTTTTCACCAAAGTATCTTTTATCAGTTCATGTGATTTTGGGTCTTCAGAAAAATATGAAATTCAAATTGGTCTTGGGAAAGGCTCTCATTTTTTTAGTAACATGGACACAGACCTAACCTATACAAAACAAAATTTCATTCTACCATCTTTTAATCCAGTTTTTATGGGCAATCACATGATAGGCAAGTGAATTTTTTGTTATCTAACCATTATATTTTCTTTTTTTTTTATCCCCCCCCCCCCCCCCCCTCCCCTTTTTTCCCCTATGGTTCTTCCTCTTGTCCATGTACTTCTTGACAACCAAATAGAGACTAGAGAATTCATAATAATTTATATAGTATCTTTTATTTCAATTCTATAACTAGACTGATCATGCTTCCCTTCTTTGGTGATGTTTAAAGGAAATGCTACCTGCATTTTATACAAGCTGCTGTCAATTGGTTAACAAATGGGAGACATTGGTTGCATCAAAAGGACTCTGTGAATTGGATGTGTGGCAAGAACTCAAAAATTTTACTGCAGATGTCATTTCTCGAGCAGCATTCGGAAGTAACTATGAAGAAGGAATGAAGATATTTCAACTCCAAACAGAATGTGCTGAGCTTATAACTCAAGCTTCTAGGTCCCTTTATATCCCAGGCTTTAGGTACAATAAATATTTTGATTTTGATTCAAACTAAATTTATATACTCCCTACTTTCTCTCTCTCTCTCGCTCTCGCTCTCTCTCTTTTCTTTTTTCTTTTTTTGTTTTTAATTTATGAAATATTTATGTAAATGGATCAAATTTGAATCAGATATTCTTATATCGATGGATTCAGATATTGAAATCCAAACCTACAAACATGAAAAATATAGCACAGGGTTTATTTATTTATTATTATTATTATTATTTTTTTTTTTTTGACCCATTGGGTTTCTTTATCCATAGTTATAATTCATGTGCAGGTTCATACCCACACAAAGGAATCGAAGAATGAAGGAAATAGATCGGGAGGTGCAAGCACGGCTACGGAGAATCATCAACAAGAGAATGATGGCTAGGGAAATGGAAGAAGCCAGCAAAAATGACTTATTGGGAATACTATTGGAATCCAATGCTAGAGAGAAAAAAGAAGGTGACAATTCTAAGAATGCAGGATTGAGTATGGAGGAAGTGATGGGAGAGTGCAAGCTATTCTACTTTGCTGGACAAGAGACTACTGCGGTTTTGCTTACATGGACAATAATTTTATTAAGCATTCATCCAGATTGGCAGTCACGAGCAAGGAAAGAGGTCTTGCAAGTCTTTGGGGACAATAAACCAACTTTCGATGGATTAAACCACCTAAAAATTGTGAGTATTTCTTTATTTTTTAGTTTATTTCCCGTCACTATGCTTAGTGAAGTATAACAGTGTATCATTTGCCACATGGCAGCACATGGGTTAGTCCATATGATAGAGGGCCAAACAAGCATCTCATTGGTATAATTTCAGCTTAAAATGAGTAGAAGAAGTAGCTAAAACTACAAAGATGCCATGTTATATTATTTCCATTTAATGAAATTTTTATAATTTGTTAAAACTTTGAATCAAAGTTTGAGCAACTCTCTTACTTTGGACTAAAATTTGGCCATTAAAATGTATGTGGGTCATCTATCACATGGACTAACAAAAACTTTACTACGTAGCAAATAGTGAAATGTTATACTTCACTAGGTATGGTAATGCATAGAAGGACCCGTAATTTTATAAAACAAATGAGTGAGTAAGCTAAAATTTTTTGCTGAAATGTCATTTCAGGTGACTATGGTTATATATGAGGTTCTTAGGTTATACCCACCAGCAACTATGCTTAATCGGTTTACCTACAAGGAGATGAAGATAGGAGATATCACTTTTCCAAAAGGAGTGTGGCTCATATTGCCAGCAACTATAGTTCATCGTGATCGTGAACTTTGGGGTGAAGATGCTGAAGAGTTTAATCCAGAAAGATTTTCAGAAGGAATTTTAAAGGCAAGCAAGAATCAAGTAGTTTCATTCTTCCCATTTGGTTGGGGTCCTCGGATATGCGTTGGGAAAAACTTTTCTCTGATTGAAGCCAAGATGGCAATGGTAAAAATTCTAAAGCATTTTTGGTTTGAGCTATCCCCATCTTATGCTCATGCTCCTTACACTGTTGTCACTCTTCAGCCCCAATATGGTGCTCCCATCATCTTGCATAAAAACTATGAGACATAATCATTTTGAGTAACTCGAATTATTGTGTTGATATGTTTTGACATTTCTCTTTGGAAAATCTTGTGTTTATAAGTTTGAATGTAATGAACTCTAAATTTCTTATTTGAAGATTTAAGCGTTTCTTGATATGTATATGAGGCAAGAGGATAATTCATCAACAAGAACAACATAATAATTAGGGTGTATATGATTTACATTCTTGGAATGCATTGTAGGCTGATAATGTATTCTAAGAAATCATTCCAATTGCAGCCTTGGACTTTAACCCATGATTTGAAACCTCTGAACCCAGTATTTTAACATATATTGGTCATTTCATCTTCTCAATCTCATTTTGTGGGTTCTACTCACCCCATCCCTTGATATCTCGATTCTAAGCCATAGTTAAAGAGAAGGAACTATGCAACTATACTCTGAAAGTGTTCGAAATCTATATATAAACTTTTTGAAATTAGGGGTGTTTAGTGTGATTTCTTGGAATGCATTATCAGCCTAGAATGCATTCCAAGAATAAATACCAAATGCAGCCATAGATCGTGTGCCCTGGCAGCTGTGTGGGTATGCGTGTGAGGTAGAGAAGAGATTAAAATAAGAAGTAAATCAAAATTATATTTTTCTTGTTTTTTGGTTAACGAAGTAAAATGTTTACCGATCATGGCTGGGCAATTAATATCTAGAGAAAGCCCACTGCTGTTTGTTGACCAAGCCTTAATCAGTCATGGGCCAGATATTGATAGAGAAGGCCCCAAGCCCAAGCAGATCCCAACAGAATTTCTAAGTGAACTGGTAAGAAAAAGAATCAAAATTTAGTCCAACTGTCCAGTTTGGTTTTCAAAAATATTGTTCAGATGTATTCATCATCGACACCACCACAAAGCTGGTGTTTGAATTGTTATCTTGGTTCTAAAACTTAGATCGGATTGGTATCGGGTGTGATCGATCCTCGATCCTGATCTATTCGATCCCAATACATTGGTAAAGTTCAAGGGTAAAAAGGTAATTAAAAACTGTTTTTTTTTTCTTCTTTCCAAAAGAAGGATTGATTTATTCGGTACAATTCAATCCAAGCCGATTCAAATCGATATTGGTAAAGACCGATCCCAAGTCTTAGAGCCTTAGATCGTTATCGTGGAATACATGGATATATCCCCGTGATGGTTATATGTGATAGAATGTCATATTCATTTCAGTTGTCAAGTTTCAACCCAAATAGTAAAGGAAATGATTATTAACTCAGTTGAATTGCTATTGAGGAATCTAATGGGTAGGGATATTTTCTTCGTTAATCATGTGGGTCCTAATTAACAAAACCAACTCTTATGTCTTAATCGATGTGGTGTAGAAGATTTTCTCACACTAACAGCATCACAGACCCTCTCCCTTAGGGCCCAAGAGGGATACAATACGAAAGAGAATCAATACAACAATCACAATTATTATAGGTGAACCTGGTCAGCGGAGGAGGGATTGAGCTGGGCGGAACATTGTTGAGCTTCTTTCCACGATGATTCCTTGATGGAATAGGAGGAAGGACCCGTTCCACAAGCAGTACTTCAGAAGCTGGAGGGAGATAAGTCCATGGAGGGAAAACTTCATGTAGGTGCTTTTTGCTTGGTAGTAACCTAGTTATCATCAAATTTGGATCCATTGTAAATACATTCACCTCGACGTATGTGTGAAGATTCAAGACCGTCTTTCCGGTGATGTGTTCGGATGGGGGCTGGCCTGCAGTTATGTGTAGCTTTTAAATTTTTCTTTTGTTCTTCCAATCTAGTATTCCTTTTTGGGTACTCTCTCTTAATGTTGTATACAAATTATGTAATGTAATTTTATTTTTTATTTTTTTTGGCTAAAAGATTAATTATATTATTTTATTAAAAATGTTTATATAAAAAAGAACAAAAAAAAAAAAAAAAAATTCCACTAACAGCAACACGATTAAAATGGAAAGCATTCCCACTTTTAGCATTGCCATCAGCAGAAAAATGAAATCATTTATTCAAGTCCTTGGGAACCAAAAACCAAAGTTTAATAGACAATGGTTTTGCTTTTGTGGATGATGGTTGCTTTAAATATGCATCTAAATTGACAAGAAAGTGCGAGGCATGCTATCGTACAAGTCTTTGGGGACCAACAACCAAATTTAATGGAATAAAAGCACCTTAAAATTGTAAGGAATATTTGCTTTGTATTAATTCAACTGATAATTAATATATAAATAGGTCATTTTAGGTGTAACTATGCCTAGTGAAGTATAATGCTTTAATATTTGACAATAGATGGATTAGTCCATGTGATAGAGGACCTCACATACATCTTAATAGCCAAATTTTAGTCCGAAGTACAGAAAGTTGTCCAAACTCTGTTTCAAACTAGTTATAATAAAATTACAAAAATTCCATAAAATGGAGATGAATATAAAATATAAAATGGCATCTTTTGTGATTTAGCTATTTAATTTATCTACTCATTTTAAGTTGAAAGTGTACTCATGAGATGCTTACATGGTCTCTTATTACGTGGACTAACTCATGTACTAGTGTACTACCATGTGGCAAGTAGTGAAGCATTATACTTCACTAGGCATAGTGATAGGAAAGAAAACCCTTAATAAAATCAAAGATCTTATTTTATCAATTTTTGTATGCTCTAAAAAGTATGGGTGGAGATGCTTTTCCATGCCCTAGCCTCTAACATCTCTAACTAAGGGTGTTAATTGGTTTGGTTTTGATGTATACGGTGTGGTTCGATTAGGTTCACATTTATTTGGCTGAAATCAAAACTGCACCATTTATTAAATGTTTGCAGTTTCACAATTTTAAACTGTTTTGATCGCTATTTATTCCATAGGGTTTTTAAACGGTTAGCAATCGGTTTACTAGTTTATTCACATGATTGCAAAAATTTGTTTTTGTTGATAAATGTTTCAATCTTGTATCAAACTAAATGAGGCATTGAACAAGCAAGGATTTAACTACATAACTACATAATATGAGTAAATTATCGAATAGACTGTTGGACAACCTCTATGGTCCTTAATTCTTTCCTAAATTAAACCATAATGTTTTGTTAAAACAACCAAATATTTAATCATTATACATGTTAATAGGATCGGTTTAAACGGTTCAATTTTCACGGTGTCAATTCGGTTTGAAATTAATGGGTTAAACAGTTAAAATCGACCCGATCCATTTAACTAATCGATCCCAAACTTAAAACCATAACCGAAACATTTATTAAATAGTTTTACAATTTTGATGTAAATGACTCGATTTGATTTCGATAAACGATTCGGTTTCAAATTCACATTCTTATCCCTAACACTCTCCCTTATTTGACCATGTGAGTTCCAATTACGGAATTGATTCTTATGTTGTGATTGGTGTGGCATGGCACATTCCACCACACTAACAGTGTCCCTATCCCCTAGGTGCCTAAGAAGAATAAAGTACGATAAAGACAACGAACATGACAAATCACTTAAGACTACTCCGTGTGGACTTGGCCAGCGGCGGAGTGATCGAGCTAGGAGGAACATTTTTGGGCTTTCTTTCCACAACAATTCTTTGATGGAAGGAGGAAGGATCCTTCCCACTATCACCACTTCAGAAAAGGGAGAGAAGTCTACAGAGGAAACCACCATGCAAGTAGTGGTTTCTCATGTCCTAGGCCTTCGACATCTCTAACACACTCTCTTATTTGATCATGTGAGTCTCTATTATGGAGTTGATTCTTATGTTGTGATTGGTGTGGCATGAGAGATTCCACTACAGCGTCGAAAATCCTATCCCCTTGGTGCCGAAGAAGAATACAACATGATAGAGGCAACCAATACAAAAAATCACTTAAGACTACTCCGTGGGACTTGGCCAGCGGAGGAGTGATCGAGGTAGGAGTTTCCACAACAATTCTTTGATGGAAGGAGGAAGGACCCTTTCCACTAGCAACACTTCAGAAAAGGGAGAGAAGTCCATAGAGGAAACCACCATGCAAGTGCTATTTACTTAATTGGTAAGCAATGGGATTGTCACCAAGTGCTTGGCTGCTTCTGTCACTGCTTACGTTTTTTTTAAAACCATGGTTGACACACTGGAGGACCACTGAAGGCGCACCAAGTGAAGGCAAAAGCCACCACATGGGGCTGCAGATTGGGTTAGGAACCACCGGTACACTTCAGTGGTCATTGACCAGACAAATACTCTTTTTGTAATGAAAAACAAACTCTTTAGAAGCTAGTGTTGGATAAAAGAAACAAAAATGGTTAAGGTCCAAAGATGTTACATCTCTTTAAATGATGTTTTTCCTGTGTTGCTTTCAGATGTAGGAGTACGTGATGAAATTTTCAATATATATATAACCCATTAGGGTGTTTGACATTCCATTTTCTTTAAATGGAATGTGTGTAGTTTTCAAAAATTTACCGAAGTCATAGAGTGGAAAAATGTCAAACTGTCCTAGATGTTACCAACTAGACCTTCTTGTTAAGGGAATCATCAATTGGTTTACCTCCCTTAAATGAAAAGAAAAAAGTATATGAGTTTAAATAAGATGCAATATGAATAGTATCTTGAACAATAGGAGCCACTAACACTGGAGGAGAAGGGTATAGGATTGTAAGCCGTTCCCAAACTAGTTACCGTTATGGTTTTAGGTATCGATATCATATTAACTATATCGGTCATATCTTGTTGGTATTGGTTAAGACCAATCCTGATACCTGGCCAAGTATAATCATTGGAACAAGAGTTAAGGCTGCGTTTGGTGGTCATCCAGAAAAATGTTTCTGAAGTTTTTCGTTCCATGGGAACAAAAAAACGGAATAAAACGTTTGGTGTCAACTTGATGTTTTTTGGTTTTTTCTGAATGAAAAGGGGAAAAAAAGGCTAGAAACACAAAATTATGGAATAACGAAACCTTGTTCTATCATTTCGGTTTCGTTTCAAAATAAAAAATAAAAATTGAATGACTAAATTAATTGTTCCTAAAACAGGTTCACCAAACACATTTTTATTATTTTAAAACGGCATTTTGACACAGAAACTGAAAATTCTATTTTTGACACGAAACATCGTTTTTGAAATTAAATGGCTACCGAACACATCCTAAAAAAATTAATTAAGAAAAAATTATATATATGAAGAACAAGGGTAAATTTGACCGATTCAAACGAATACATGCCAATCCAGGATTTGTATCGTATCGATAATAAATTCCTAATTTCCATTGATTTCTATTTGGATCCCTAGAAACACAAGTTCGAAAAAATGGATTATGTTGAGCTAAAGAGAGCTTAACATCAACTATAAAACTGTAGAAACGCAACCCTAAAACGATGCAGAAGATAATGGAAAAAAAAACAAACAATGCACACGGATTTTACGAGGTTCGGCAAGGTTGCCTACGTCCCCGGTGAGATGAGATCCTGCTTCACTATCAATGGAGAATAGCGGGACCGTCGTCCTGGCTGTCTAGGTGCTGCACCAGTACTCACTGGATTAAACTGCGACGGAATACAAGACATCATACACCAACAAAAACACATTCCAATACTGAGAGAGAATTAATTTTCTAAATATGATTTGATGAAAATTCTAGTATCGGTGGCAATGCTGTATATTATTTGCTTATAAATATATAATTATATTTTAAAAATATTTTATGTACTATCACTGGTCAAAACTCTTTGATATTTGTAGTTAAATGGATTAGGGTTTTTGGCGGTTTCCATACCCGTTTGTCCATTATGTGATGTTGATAAGTAGATATACTAAAATTTAAATTTTTTTTATTACTTGTAGGGTTAAATGATTACATGTCGCACTGATTATTTTTATACCTGATAATAGACAAGTTGTGAAATCACCCTATTAGATCACACTATTTAGCTCATCACAAGAATTGGTTTAAAAGAAGCTCAATTATAGATTTGATGATTATGAAAAACCTGTTATGGATTCAAAATTCAAAATTTAAAATTGGGTGAGAATTATAGAGAGAAGAAGAAAGTCTTTTCTCCATTGAATTTCGTCATTGAAGGAACTTCCTCCATTGAGTCTTGACGGATAAAAGTATTGGATTTCATTAGAGAGTTTATTTAGTAAATCTCAAGTTAACTCTAATCCCTTCTATCAAATATATTAATGCATGTGATCAAAGACCTAACTAAAGCTATGGGAAATGAATGAGTCCAACTTAGATGGAAGGCAAATAATGTTGGCCGTGGAAAATTGGTAGGGTTGGGAATGGACAGCCGACCACACAGAAATCCGGTTAGGACTTAGGAGTTAGGACCACATGTTCCATGATTTCCCTTTCTACTGTGGCCGTCGTTGAATATATATTAATGGAAGAATAGGTTACATGTATAACAAAACCACCAAAATTGACCAAAAACCCTTTTATAGTCATGACTTGTTCACCAAGGCAATTTCACCTCAAGGGCTCCACTTCAATGCTTGGTGACCAAGGCAGAGCCAACACCTATATAAGAACAAGACCAACCCTCCCAAACCTCAACCTATTAAACTCTCACTCTCTCTCTCTCTCTCTAAGGATCTCAAGATACATTCAAGTTCTGCAACTAACTCTGCTTTGAACTGACAAGCATTGTGAGAAGATGTCTTCTGCTGGAGCTCAATTGGCTGAGGTATACGTGATGCGAATGCTCCATAAGGAGAGTATGAAGAGATCAGAAAAAGAAGGAAGCAAAAGTAGTAATGGAGAGGAAGTGGAGAAGAAATCCCATGGCCGCAGTTTGTTCGGGAGGTGGAAGAAGGTTCATCCGAGCAGTCTTTCGACGTCCTCTTGCAAGAGTGAAGGAAGATCACCTTAACTAAGGAGCACAAATATTGGATAAGCACTTTCCCGGTGATGGCCAGTTATGTGTAGAGCTTCAGAATTTATATATTCTTTTGTTCAATTCCAGTCTAGCTAGTATTCCTTTCTGGGTACTCTTAATGTTTTATACAAATTATCTAATGTAATATAACGAAATTCATCTATTGGGTACTCTCTTAATGTTCTATACAAATTATCTAATGTAATATAACGAAATTCATCTATTCAACTCTCTCTCTCTCTCTCTCTCTCTCTCTCTCTCTCGGATGCATTTTGATTGGCAAGAAAGTGCAAGGCAAGATCCTGCAAGACTTTGGGAACCAAGAACCAACATTTGATGGATTAAACCACCTTACAAGTGTTAAGGAATATTTGCTTGGTATTAATTCAATTGATAATTAATAAATAGGTCATTTTACGCATCACTATGTCTAGTGAAGTATAATGTTTTACTATTTTTCGCTTTTTAGTATATGAGTTAGTACATGTGATAAGACAATTCACATATATTTTATTGGTCAAATTTTAATCCTAACTAAACAAGAAAAGTTGCTCACACGTTTCAAAATTTTAGTAGAATCACAAAGATGTCATCAAATTGAGATGCCTACCTCTAAATATAAAATGGCATCTTTTATAATTTTATCTACTTCCTTTACTCATTTTATGTTGAAATTATACCAGTGAATTTTTTTTTTTTTTTTGAAAAATAACCTATGTTGTGCCATGTGGGATCTGTGAAGTGAAGTGTCACTAGACATAGTGATGGGAAAGAAATCTCTTAATAAAATCAAGATTGTATGTTGAAACAATCATTCTAAATATTCCTATTGGGATCTATTATTATTTTTCAATAAAATTTTATAATATGATTGTTAGATAAATTCCTCATAATCATTAGAATATTCTTTAAATATATCAATTTTAAGATTTTTCAGGTCGATTCAAACCGATTCTGATCCAATTCGGCACTTACCGCTTCGTCACGGCTTACGCTGTTTTTGAAACCTGGTTGGGTCACCGCTTACGATTTTTAAAAGCCTCGTTGTCAGTTGTCAGTTGTCACACGCTTCAATGGTTATTGACCATTTAAAGTTTTTTCTTTCCCATCTTAAAGTCAAACAGGTTAGATAATAAATTAATTAATTAATTAAATAAAATCCGAATCAGGTCTTAACACAAGAACCGTCCAAATATGAAAAAGGTCCAAAAATATGTTTCGTGTTGCTAAAGGCTGTTTCAGCAAGAAAAACCATACGGCTGCTATCTCATGGTGATGCTTATACGATCACCGTGGGAACGGAATGTATTTTGTTGGGTCTATTCCTTATTCCAATCCTATGGTGATGAGAGGTGACAAAATTTCCTAGATCTACTAGGTTAAAAATAATAATTACAGAATAATTTGATTCAAAAAATAAAAAAAGTGTAATAAAAAAAATCAGCAGTAATTGTTTTGTAATCTATTTTCTTATTTAATAGGATCTAGGTAATTTCCCCCCTGTTTTTTTAAGGGGTTCAGGCTAGGTGTGTAACATCTGCCCTATTAACATTGGTACAATCTTGTCTTCTATGCATGGTTTTAATTATCGGTCATATCGGATAGGTAACGGAGACCAAAATACCCCAATCAATTAACCTTGACACAATATTGTCTTTTTTAGGCAATCGACCTCAAGGTTTTAAATCGCATTGTATCATGTTAAGGAAGTTGGAGGTTAATAATTAGTTCAGCAACATTTCCCTAGGCAACATGGGACTAAAGTTTGCATACCTTTACGGATCTTCCAAATCTCCTGGTATTTGCCGTATTCTTGGGGGGAACGTCTCACCGATCTCTAAGATAGATCCGGTACTTACCGTATTCTTGGGTGTCTCATTGTGTCAATCCAAAGCCCACACTAGTTGGATCGACTGGGCCCTACCCGTTTATAAACAGATAGTACACGATGCAAGGAGTAAGACCGACGGGCATTTTATTCTATTAATTAATGATTAAATAGTTACAATCCTGGCTCTACGTATCCGTATTGGATGGCCAAATTGGGCATATTATATCGATATTGATATCTGATTGTCAGTTATCAATATTATTTCAGATGTAAAATTGTAAAGAAATTATACCTTTTTTTTTTTCTAAAGCAAGGGCAAAAATGACCCATCAAGATCACCTCTTATCTTGATCACAACATTTGGTTTAAAAAAGGCTCAATTATAAATTTGATGATTATGAGAAACCCTAATCACTCTTATAAATTCACAATTTAGAATTGAGAGATAATTACATATTGAGAAAGAGAATATTCTCCATTGGTGTTTCACCATTGAAGGAGCTTCTTCCATCATCGTTAAAACAAGTATTACATTCCATTAGTAGTAACACATGCAAAAAAATACCACCAGCCAAATCTACCTTTATGAATCTCTAGATAACCCTTAAGGCCTTAACCCTCTCTATTGTTTTGATGGGTAATTTACAACGCCACCCCTTAGAGATTGCCAATATTATAGGGACACCCCCTCTCTTTCATCAAATTAGACTCGGACCCCCCTTCTGTCAATCATTGTTAAATGAAAGTTAAAATAATTGTTATATCTTATTCACTAAAACTAATGTTTTAACCTAAGAGTAAAGAGAGAGAGAGAGAGAGAGAGAGAGAGAGAGAGAGAGAGAGAGAGAG
>NC_056569.1:9914930-9927666 GCF_013358625.1 Macadamia integrifolia
GATTTAAGAACATATACATCATCTAAATTAGCACCAGTAGCTCAATCTAAGGATGATCCTTGAAGACAAATGTTTGTCATTTAAAAACAAAATAGGAAATAGTAAATGGTGATGCGAGAACAGCACAAATCAACCACTTATTCCACCAAAACTAAGGGAGCATCACATTTTACCTCTTGAAAACTCTGCGAATGAAATTTCTGCCAAAAAAATTTTCTGCCAATGCTTATGTGGAGTGATATAGAGAGTGAATAAGAAAATATCTAGGGAATTGGAACTCCAGCTGCTTATGTGGGCACAATAGAGAAGAAGGAATATCCGATAGAATTTTTAAAACCAAACAACCATCTTGACATGTTCAACAACATCCACATTTACTTGTTCAGATCTGGAATATGAACCATATTGATATATTCAATAGCATCCACATTTACAACTGAGACGCAACACGATGACAACACTACATTACTTGTTCAGATCTGGAAACATACCTCTGAAGGAAGAGAGACCTTCACGAGGGGAGGAGACCGCGACAGAGCAGGAAAAAAAAACCCCTTCGTGGCAAGAAACCTCTGTTGTAGAACAACACCAAGCAGGAAAAAAAAAAAAAAAAAAACTAACAGTGAATGAATCAAACCCAGAAAAAAGTTCGGCGCGATAGTGACTCAAACCTAGCAAAAAATCCCCTTCGCAAGATAGAGAGACAACTAATCCCTTTCGCCTACAGGAAAAACCCCTTCGTGAGCTTCGACCTTGACCGGGAGCAGCAGAAGAAACCACAACTAATCCCTTTCGCCTACGGGAAAAACCCCTTCGTGAGCTTCGACCTTGACCGGGAGCAGCAGAAGAAACCACCGTTAGGGTTTCTCCTCTGTGAGCAGCGAGAGATGAGCGCGTCGTGCGAGAGAGGGCAACCTGCAGGCGATTTCCATTCGTGAGCTTCGAGTGAAGTGAGGGACAGAGAGACGGTTTCTCAGAGAGAAAGCAACCAGCGGGGAATGAAATTCAAAAATGGGTTTTAGGGATTTGAAATTCAAACCTGCAAATGAGTTGTTTGGTAAAGGACCGGTTCAAAAATGGTGGTTCGAATCATCCACTTAAACCGGATTTAATAACCCTTTCAAACCAATCTAATCTTGACCGTTGATGATGCATCATCCACGTGTCGCGCTCTGCACCTAGCAAAACATGGAACAATAGAGGATCAGAACAATAGAGGATTTTTATCCATTTTTAAAAGCCTCGTTGTCAGTTGTCAGTTGTCAGTTGTCACACGCTTCAGTGGTTATTGAGCATTTAAAGTTTTTTTCTTTCCCTTCTTAAAGTCAAACTGGTTAGGTAATAAATAAATAAATTAATTAAATAAAATCCGAATCAGGTCTTAACACAAGGACCGTCCAAATATGAAAAAGGTCCAAAAATATGTTTCGTGTTGCTAAAGGCTGTTTCAGCAAGAAAAACCATACGCCTGCTATCTCATGGTGACGCTTATACGATCACCGCGGGAACGGAATGTCTTTTGTTGGGTCTATTCCTTATTCCAATCCTATGGTGATGAGAGGTGACAAAATTTCCTAGATCTACTAGGTTAAAAATAATAATTACAGAATAAGTTGATTCAAAAAATAAAAAAAGCGTAATAAAAATAATAAACAGTAATTGTTTTGTAATCTATTTTCTTATTTAATAGATCTAGGTAATTTCCCCCTTGTTTTTTTAAGGGGTTCAGTCTATTGTGGAATGCCTGCCCTATTAACATTGGTACGATATTGTCTTATATGCATGGTTTTAATTATCGGTCATATCGGATCGGTAACGGAGACCAAAATACCCCAATCAATTAACTTTGGCACAATATTATCGGTTTTTAGGCCATCGATCTCAAGGTTTTAAATCGCGTTGTACCATATTAAGGAAGTTAGAGGTTAATAATTAGTCCAGCAACATTTCCCTAGGCAACGTAGGACTAAAGTTTACACACCTTCACGGATCTTCCAAACCTCCTGGTACTTGTCGTATTCTTGAGGGGGACGTCTCACCAATCTCCAAGATAGATCCAGTACTTACTGTATTCTTGGGTGTCTCATTGTGTCAATCCAAAGCCCACACTGGCTGGATCGACTGGGCCCTACCAGTTATAAACAGATAGTACACGATGCAAGGAGTAAAACCGACGGGCATTTTATTCTATTAATTAAGGATTAAATAGTTACAATCCTGGCTCTACGTATCCGTATTGGATGGCCAAATTGGGCATATTATATCGATATTGATATCCGATTGATTCAAATCAGTTATCAATATTATTTCAGATGTAAAATTGTAAAGAAATTATACCCTTTTTTTTTTTCTAAAGCAATGGAAAAAATGACCGATCAAGATCACATCTCTTATCTTGATCACAACATTTGGTTTAAAAAAGGCTCAATTATAAATTTGATGATTATGAGAAACCCTAATCACTCTTTTAAATTCACAATTTAGAATTGAGAGATAATTACATATTGAGAAAGAGAATATTCTCCATTGGTGTTTCACCATTGAAGAAGCTTCTTCCATCAACGTTAAAACAAGTACTACATTCCATTAGTAACACATACAAAAAAATACCAACAGCCAAATCTACCTTTATGAATCTCTAGATAACCCTCAAGGCCTTAACCCTCTCTATTGTTTTGATGGGTAATTTACAACGCCACCCCTTGGAGAATGCCAATATTATAAGGACACCCCTTCTCTTTCATCAAATTAGACTCAGACCCCCTTCCATCAATCATTGTTAAATGAAAAGTTAAAATAATTGTTATACCTTATTCACTAAAACTAATGTTTTAACCTAAGAGTAAAGAGAGAGAGAGAGAGAGAGTTGAGAATTTATGTGAGGAAGAGAACAACAACGATTGTTACCTGAGTCCAGAAACCAGATTCCATCCACACCTCCCCTTACCCCATGGTCCTTAGCCTTAACCTTCTCTTTCCACGAGTAAGAAAAAAGGGGTTTAAGTAATAAAGATGCAACCATCTATTCTATCCAATAAAATCTTCAAGGATCTATCTCTCTTTGTGATAGATGATGATCTCTCTTCTCTTCTTCAGTAATATCAACCAAAGAGAGCAGCACCAAAGTGGAATATTATCCTGCTGGCATCTACTACAAGACTGATGAGAGTAGGTACGAAAGAGAGAGATGGGCTGGATTGGCTGTCGTTGATGAGGGAAACATCCTAACCTCTTTCGTGTCTCACTCTCTCTTTTTTTGTATTTGGATTTCAGTTCTCAAGGAATCAGTAACTGTGAGTTTCTTAATAGAGAAAATCACGGAGGGCACCACAAGAAGACCTACTTTCATTGAGGAAGACGAGGGTTTGGCTTCTCTTGCAGATATGTAAGTTGGATTCTCAAGGAATCATCATCTACCAGTGCTAATAAAATCATCTTGCCTCAGTGCTTCAATTAGAAGGGGTAGTTACTTAAAAATTGGATTTTCCCTTTTCGTTTGTTGATGTGGGCTGTTAGATTGATTGGTATTATGGATTGATTTGTTTATAGAGGGGATACACTATTCTATAGTGAAGAGTGCAGACAAAAGCAGATAGAAATCGATGAAGAGCTAAGGAGAAGAACTGGAATCTCTCTGCTTCTAGTAAGGCTGTAAGGAAGGACCAGAAGCAAAGCCCAGAATTACACTATAAGAACGGGCACCGTTGCTGCTGCTTGAGATTGCAAAAATCCTGAAGCAAAATAGCAAAAACCATTATTATAGAAAGGGAATAATAGTAGATATGAAGAAGAAGAGTGAGGCTCAGTGAAAAGAAACTTGAGAGAGACAAGGAAGAAAGAAGAGGGAGATGGCGGAGAGGGTTTCTTTACTAATTCCTCTCTCTGAACAGAGATGAAGAGAGAGGAGGGTTTGAAAGGGAGAGGATTTGGAACGGTTTTGACCCGAAATCCATACTTTTGAGACTCAAAATTCTCTAGGGCCGTTCTTGGGCGGAAGGCATCCGTGGGTCGAAGGATTCCAGTGTTGGCGGAACGCTTGTCCACCGATCATAATGTTGTAGTGGAGGAATTAAGGAAGGAGGTCGAGGCGCTTCATCCAGATGATTCTCATATTGTTGTTCAGTTGTGGATGGCGGGTTAAGTAATAAGGAGCATTTTGGTATTTAAAATAAAATATAGTAGCTGACATCAGCATTCATGATATATTCTGTAACACTGGCTGATAGTAGGGGGTCCGAATCTAAATTTGGTAAAAAATGGGATGTCTCTATAATATTGGCATTTTCCAAGGGGTGGCATTGTAAATTACCCTTGTTGGATTAGATACACTACTAACACATGCAAAAACAATACCAACGGCCAAATTTTAAATTAGCATTCCACATTTCCTACCCCTATTTAAAACTAAAACTAAGCTCTGGGGAATGAATTATGAGTCCAACTTAGTAAGAAGGCAAATAATGACGGCAGTGGGACAGCCGACCACACACACACAAAGCCGGAAAGGACCACATTATTGTGTCTCCTCAGCCATTAACTTCTTGTTCCTCACTATGGCCGCCGTTGAATAGATATTGGAAGAATAGGATACATAAATAAACCACCAAAATTGACCTAAAGCCATTATAGTCAAGACTTGTTCACCAAGGCAATTTGATCCCAAGGCTCCACTTCAATGCTTGTTCACCAAGCAAAGTAGCACTTATATAAGAATAAGACCAAACCTCCCCAAGTCTCAACCCGTTAAACTCACTCACTCTCTCTAGTACTGCAACTTCTTGGCTCCTATAGTATTGGCTATTACTTTTGATTGGTATTCTCTCTCCAACACTAAATTGCACCAATCTGCTTTGAACTGAGAAGCATTTGAGTTCTTTGGAACTGTGCGAAGATGTCTTCTGCTGGAGCTCAATTGGCTGAGGTATATGTTGTGCGAAAGCTCCATAAAGAGAGTATGAAGAGATCAGAAAAAGAAGGAAGCGAAAGTAGCAGTGGACAGACAGAGGAGAAGAAATCTCATTCTCGCAGTTTCTTTGGGAAGTGGAAGAAGGTTCACCCGAGCAGTCCTTCGACGTTGCAGGGTGAAGGAAAACCATCTTAACTAAGGAGCACAAATGCATAAGCCCCTTTCCGGCAACAGGTTTGAATGACGGGTGGCCACCTATGAGTAGCTTCTAAATTTTTATATTTTAATCTTTTGTTCTTCCAAGTGAGCGATCCAGTAGTACAATGATTAAGTTGCACTTTTGTGACATATTGATCATATGTTTAAAACTTGGAAACAGCCTCTCCTGCAAAGCCGAGAGTAAGACTGCATTCATTTGCCCCACCTAATTTCTCTCTTAATGTTGTATACAAATTATCTATATGATTGAAAAATTATTCAACACGTTCTCTCTCTCTCTCTCTCTCTCTCTCTCTGTGTTTGGGTTTCCACCCAAAAACTACTAATCCACTTTCTATTATTCGGTTTGGTCTCCGACTTTGATAGACAGTTGGTTAAACCCAGTTCCTAAATTCCTGCTATGGGATAAACTACTAATAATCTACACTGTTGTCCATACAGTCATCCGAGAAAATTTCGATTAGTGGGCTATATTCCATAAATCAAAAATTTTAATGCCAATTTGTGACGACTGATCCACTAGTTTTAGGAGTAACATTGACGACAAAACCAGAGTGGTCTGTTTCTATAATCATGGTAGACGGACATGTTCAAGTGGGATATTCATTCAGGAACCTAAAAAGGTTCGGTCGATTCTTTCAGTTATATATAGGACTTTTTGCTTCTTATCGACCTATTTTATAGATTCAATTCAAAGAGAATGAGGTAATGGCTTATTTTCCTTGCGGCAATCTTTCTCTGATATGAGGCCTTAGTCCCATGCTTCTGTTCCCCTGAGGACTCTCAAGAAGAAATAGGCTTCTATCTCAGAGTTCCATCTGCTAAGCCAAAGAGTCTCCTTTTTATCATCCAAAGAGCGCAGGCACATACGTCAAACTGGCCTGTTATCATTCCATACCAGTCATGAGGGGTTGATCCAACATCGGTATCGGAATGGGTTCCCTCACCTTATAAGCCGATTTTTGAAGAACTCAAGTCTATATCATGGCCATACTGGGTTTGGGTTTCTTTTGTCAAGAACTGTTCTATTCCATTTCGGAATGTTAATACTCTTGCCTTTAGTTTCACACAATTCACACCACAATGTTAGAATCCATCTTCTCCCCTTTCTGTTGTCTTCCTTTCATCCAATTAGACACTACGCTTCCAAAGTATCCTCAGACTGCCTTGAACACGGGACTTCTTCAGACATACATTCTCCAGCTACCCCTGCCTTATTTGCACCAGACCAAAACAAAACAGCATACCCTTCTAGTGTCTGCTCTGCCATCCCTGTAGTCAATCTCTCTCCGTCTCTTTCCACAGCAATGACTGAATGGATGATTAATAGACATTCTAGTTTCACAATTCAAAATTTCCCCTGCTTCTTGGAGTCCTTCTTATTATCTAGAGAGTAAATTTGTAGAATTAATTCCTTCTCATGCTGAATGTTCAAGTTGACAAAGTTTTCCACCGCCAACTAACCCATGAGGCTAGATCATTAAAGCCTGAACACTGTCTAAACTTCAAAAATTAAGATTTTCTTTCTTCTGGTAGTAGACTACGAGGATTGATTATAAGTAGTATTAGAATCATATCAAATTATCAACAATACTGGGGATATTAAAAAAAAAACATTTATGTTGTTTGGATGATGCAAACATAAACTCCTTCCATAGGCAATAATGGAGGAATGGCAAGGTATCTGGGCAGATAAGTTTCTTCGGTTATCATAGGTAGTATTAAAATTCAGCTCCGAGAAGTATGGTCCGAGTCTCTAATTTAGTTTTCTAACATTTTCTGAGGAAAGGAGCAAGGAAACAGCAACTCAAAAATCATTCAGCACATACACCAAAAGCCAAGTTAACAATGGAGAAAATGGAATAGGGTATGAAATAAGAGGTATATATGGTGTATACAGAGATGTACAAATTGAATGAGTGATAGTATTACTTAACTGAAATGGTGCTCAAAAGGAAAGAGATTGAAAAGAAAGCATACAACTTGGTACGAACAGAAAAAAGAAGAAAAAAACTAGCTGTAGTATGGACCAGCAAAATTTAATAACCTATGCCGCAGACTGTCTTTGCAGACCAAGGAGACTTAAAAGCATTTGACAAAATGAAGAAAAACAAAATTAACCTCTACTCACTTTGCAGGCCAAGTTGATGTAAAAGCACCTGATAAAATGAAGAAAAATTAAATTAACTCGAGCAATGCAAGCATGCGTAGAAAATTGAAAGGAAAAAAAAAAAAGGTGAAGAAGATAACCAAGTACCTCCTGGCAAGTTCCATTGGCAGAAAAGTCTGTTGAACAGCCAGAAACTGCTTTAACAATACAATCTGGTACAGCTTCCTAAAAGAACACTAGGACTGCTTAAGGCCAAATAATCCGGAAATCATACTTGTGTGAATAGCTGGTCATGAATACTTCTGTGACACTGGAGCATTTTCTGTCAACAAAGATCCTAACCGAATCATGAGAGGATATACAAGGCTGAATTCCTTGTCCCCCCGAGCCCTTACTTTTGCAGCATAATCATCAAGAGTTGCTTTGATGCCTTTCCAAACCTGTTCCTCTACTTGTGAATCCAACCAGAGTGAATACTGCAAAGGTGTAAGTCCATTCCTTTGCATGGGTGACTGCAACTCTTCCGGACCTCGAGAATAAAGGTGATGAAGTATGACACTCGGAGGAAGATCTTGAAGAAGTGGCGAAGCTCCCAGCTGGGATGTTTCCAAGAAGATAACAGGCCGAAATGCTCGAAGGGCTCGATAAGGTGCACCAAGCTGTTGTACCGGGAACAAGTTCTGGCCTACAGCTAATTCTAGTTCAGCCATGTCTCTGGCCATCCTAAGCTTCCCTGATTCTGAAAGAGGCCGTACAAGAGCAGCATGCCTGATGAAGAATATCAGAACCCGTGAGGCCATTCTCCTGACAAGTGTAGTGCATATGTTCTCTGCACCTGCACCAATGGCATTAGCCGTAGAAGGCAACAACCTAGACAGGAATTCACTACGGAAACGAAGCACACATTTCTGCAATTCCTCCATGTAAGGTGATGCACTATTGTCCATGGCAGCATCCATGCCATGCACCCCAAAGTTCTGGTCATGAATTTGCAAGATGCAAGCCTCAAGGCGGTCAAGCATCGCTTGGAATAAAGATGCCACAGAATCGAAGGCAACACTATATATAGCACCCAAAGAGGGAGATAAGACATCTGAAACAACATTTGGTAGCCCCGATACAATTGATGAAACACGAGTATGAATTTCTTGCAGATGTTGACACAGAGTGAAGTTTTTAAGTTGTAATGCAGTTGCAGGACCTGTCACTTGACGCGCTTCAGGACCAGTAGATATCTGTCATCAATAAGCACAATAATTTTAATTTGCATATGAATTTTCAACAAAAAAGAAAAAAAAAAAATGTAATTCTTTTTTATTTCGGTGAACTAAAAGTACAAATTAAAACGATGGTACTAGCTATAATTCCCATTTGATAGCTTACAGTATTAGGATGTTCACAAGTTCTTCAATTTCTTCTGTTTCAGGGAGTTATTTTTATTTTTATTTTTTTTTATTTATTAATTTTTCCTCTCTCTCTCTCTCTCTCTCTAAGGTATAATCATGATAGGAGATCAGAAGCGTGGTTGACAAAGTAATGTGTTCCGCAGACATGACATCTTACCAGGAGGGGTTTTGTTTTATTTTATTTTTTGGGATCAAGTTTACAGGAATTTCTGAGTATAAGAGTCCAACAGTGGTAGAGAAAAGGCTTGCGCAAGAAGCAATTGCAGCAACTACCCGCAATCCCCCTCCCCCAAAGAAAAATTTGTCTTCTTATCCAGGAACCAGTCCAAGACATTGTTTTGGAGTTCCATCCGGTAGCATAAGGGTCGATAGATTGATTCAACCAAGAGAAGAGTCCTAATTGAGCTGACATGCTTAGCTGTTAGTTGAAAAGAAGGATAGCTGTCAGTTGTAAAGGAGAACTCCACAGCAGGTTGATTTATCTTAAGTCTTTCTTTATTGCTTTGGCACAAAATGTTGATTTACTATGAGTCTTTCTTTATTATTTTTGTTATTTAGGAAAATAATGCATTGGTAAGATGAGCTAAGTGGGGGTTATCATAGTTTTTTGTCTTCAAAATTATTTGCAGTTTTGGACCTAAACAGTCCCTAGAATAGGTTATTAGGTAATACGCAGTGATATTTAGTAATTAGAGTCAAATAGGGTTTAGAGTCTTACTCGTATGCTGATTCTCCATTCTAAAAGCATAATTCCAGTTTTAATCAATGAAGATGAGTGTAATTTTTCCCTATTGAATCTATTCTTGGCTTTTACTTGGTTCTCAGTCTAGAAAACCACCGGCTTAACAGCCTATTGTGATTCATGTGTTCACCTTGTTAAGCTGGTTCATTATTATTTAAAAAGAAAATTAAACAATGACACTAAACCAAGATCATACCCCAAGTACATAAACAATAACTGGATTCTATAGATACCTGCATTAGCTTCTTATGGTGTTCCTTATACTTGCAGATGGGCAAGGTTAATCCAGTCAGAGGTTACAAGTCAACAATTTTAGACAATATAAAAAGGAATAAGCAATAAGGCATGTAAATCCACTGCTTGAAACCTGCCAAGTGCCAACCCCTGCCCCCGCCCGCACATAGGAGGAGGATCAATCAAGTTGACAATGTACGGTAGAAATTTTGTTCAAACCATTTGAAATGAATCCCAGAAATTCATTTATTTCCGACTCATGCTTAGTGCATGGAAGCGGTTCATTGCATGATCACATGGATGCAATAAAAAATAAATAAAAAAAAAAGAAAGGCAAAATGAGGCAATGATTAGTTAGGCGACCCCCCTGTAATAGATGTGCTGCAGCAACAGTGCAGCACCTGGTTGCTTGTAAATGTTCCCACATCATGGGTAGAGTGTCAAACCCGTTAGTCAAGAAGGTGGTCTAAGTGAATACAATTTGTTAAGTTTGTCTCGAATTATTGACCCGTTTTGAAGAATGACCCGCTCCGACATATTTTGGTGGGACTCGAATGGTTTCTGAGATCTGTGATGGAAACAGAGGGGTTGGGCCGATAAGCCCAAGCCCGGAGCCCAACACTAATCTCGTATGGGGGGTGCGGGGCCGTATGGTTCAACCTGATCAATTGCGACCCAATGGATCAACCCGCGACTTGGAGGAGTATATAATGTACTATCTCGTCTTGTTGAGCAAGTCACTGTAATTTGGGGTTTTTTCGAGCTAGGGTTTCAGGGCGAGTTTTCTCACCGCTGCTTGGGTGTAATCTCTCTTCTACATATGAAACATCTTCTTCTTCGCCCGAGGACGTAGCACACCACATCGGTGTGTGAATCTCGTTAAATCTCTGTGTTATATGGGTCCGTTGGCTTTTAATTTCGTATTAGTTGGTGTTTGCTCTAACACAATTCATTAGCACTGGGGATATAGGAAACCTAACAACGAAAGACAATGAAGTTGGTTGACAGTGGCGTTGGCAAATGATAAAAAGGAGACTCAATTCTATCATCCACTTAAGAGTCTTCTATGCCCACAGACACTAATGCATCAGGTGATAAGACATTTTACAACGAGACCTGCTCTTTGATGTTCTCTTTCCTCTTATAAATGGATTTCACTTACATTTCTACAATAAAATCACATCGAATCTCTAGAATCTATCTTCCCACAGTCTTAAAATCTCTGTTTACAGGTTTCCTAACCAATTTATCATTTTTTTGACTAAACCCACAAATATTAAAAGTGAAACTTAATGTGGTGCTGGTTTCCTGCACAACCCACATGGGAAGGGCTCCTCATACATCCCAATATTTACCACGTGGTAGATCAGGTGGACCACAAATTTTGTGAAAGTTAGGGCCCACCATCCCCTACTCACATGTCAAGTTTCAGGCGTGATGGAATTCACCACATGGCAAAATAAAATTTGAATGTCAATTCAAAAATCTTTACCTTCTAAGAATGGTTGAAATGAAGACTGAAAATAAGATGGTAATACCAGTAGAATTTGGTTGTGAAATGGCACAACCAGCTGGACCTTAAAGAAAGCACTTCCTATTTTTCCAATCTGACTTGTGCAAAGAACATTTTGGCATATGTATTAGTTATGCATCTGACAATTTCTAATTCATAACAAATAATTTAATTTAATATTTGTCTGTTTGTAACTTGTGCCTGAGCTCTTACCCAAAAAAAAAAACTTGTGCCTGGGCTTAGCATGGGCTTATAAATTTACACGCAAAATAGAAAAATGGGCAAAGAAAAAGAAAGAAAAGTGAAGAGGATATACCAGAGCCACTTAAAGAAAAGAAATAAACAAGGTTTTTAACGAACCAAAACCAAAAATGATAGATGAAGATAAAGTTTTCATTATTCTATAGAAAATTATAAGATTCTGATTTGATGAATATACCTGGTATTCAGCTCTTTCTGCTAGCAATATAAGAATTTTGCCAATTTCATGCAAGACAAGAAGAGTCAAGCGCCCATCAAGTTTAACAGCTTCAATCTCCTCTTGAATTCGTAGCACAATTCTTGAGATCTGGTCTTTGGAGGGAACACTTCCCCGGCTGGACACTGGAAAGACGCTATTAACAAGATCCGACAGGCGACCCAAGCAAAGGGTCAAGAAAGCTGTCTGGAATATATTAATGGTAGCAACCATCTGATCTCTTCCTTCTAGACTGATTGCTGGTAGAACCCCTTTGGCATCTGTCTCACGTGAAATTGTTTCAAGAAGATTTTCAATCATAGAGGTGAGTTTAGGGTACCCTAGAGTAAAGATTTCTTTTACAAAACTCGAAGTAGAGAAAGCAGACTTCATTTGGTTGGCAAAGGATTTCACAATAGCTTCCCAAACTCGATCGGTTAACATTGGATCACCCTCCTGAACAAACAATAGTTGAGGTTAGCAAAACCATAAAGGCAGAGATGGTCACGGGAATTGAAAAGCTCTTGCACTCGACACTCATAACATGTCAGTATCTTCTCATGAACAACGATCTTTACAAAAGAATCCAGAAACAAGAAAATTATGGAAATAGAAATCAAGTCACAAAGTCTCAAATTAATGGTTTTCTTTTGTTTGGGCCTTATGTTTCGTCTTAGTTGAGAGGCCGCATAGGCCACTGTACTCTTGTGTTCAAGCCTTGTGTTGTATTATTCATTTCATGTTATTCAATAAGATATTGTTGTTAGTTACTAATAATAAAAGTGTAACAATTTAATGTTGCAAGATATCAGCCTTATGGTGTGTGCAAGGCAAATATAATACTTGATTCCTGATCATCAAATGGTCACAATTGAGAAAAACATTTTTCTAATATCTCATTCTATATGGGAACATCAAAAGAAAAAGTAAGGATAATGCAGTTGTCGAACAACTTACAAGCGATACGGAGTTTCTAACTTTCTACACCCTACCAAATTTTGAAGATAGCATAAATACTAATTCAAGTCGTACACAGGAAAGAAATAGAAAAAATTCAAAAGAGCATAAACTGGAAGAAGATTATTCATCAAATATGTGACTTTTACTCCATTTTAATGGCATCCGTATGTGAGATGCACCCAGTGCAAC
>NC_056569.1:9927686-9996089 GCF_013358625.1 Macadamia integrifolia
AGGGCTCAGAGCCATCCCCCTTCCCCCTCTCCGGCTAAGGTCCGTCTCCGACAGCCGACCCTTCTCGGTTTGAACCTCTGTTAGTTAAAGGGATGTTCTAGGCCACCCCCTATTGCAGGTTACTTCGTGGTTTCGGTTTTCTGGTGACAGAGAAAGAACCTTTGAGCGATGGGTCTTCAGGCCAAGGAGTGGCCGTCTTTTACCCTGTAACGGCTCAGGTTGATCTGTCTCTGAGAACTTGAACCCCGGGGGTCCTGATCGGCCTCGACTAGGCATCTTTTTATCTAGCTGAGTTTCACCGACGGGAAGTGCTGCTCGGATTTGGATTTTTGCCCCGATAATCTTATTACGGTATGTCTCTTTCCCGACGATCTGCTGCTTCCTCTCGCAGTTCTTCTTCTTCTTCTTCTCCTTCTTCTTCCCGTTCTTCTTCCTTTTCTTCTATAGAATCTTTATATGAGTTTGATTATCTCCCCGATGATCAAATCATTCCTTCAACTCCTTCTCCTCTACTAAACCCATATACTGTCTTCCCTAAGAAGCCATCTTCTTCTGCTACCTGGAAAACCCTTCTAGCCCCTAGGAAGAAAACCCCTCCGGTAAAGGAACTTGTTCAGGCTTCTCGATGTGAATTACATCACATCCCTGCCACAACAAAGGAACAACTGTTCACCCTGGAGATTCCGACCTCTTTTATCCCTGATTGGCAAAACCAGGGTTATACCCATCTCCACTTTGGTGCAATCAAGTTTGCCCTTACTTTCCATGGCAGGAAAGGCCTTCCCGTGTTCTCTCGAATAGCTCTTCTCGACAGTCGCTTTCTCCGGTATGAACATGCCGTGGTTGCTACTGTTCAGACCACTCTGAACGCAGGAACAATTTTCCTTACCTTGTACCCTAACTTCAACATAGCTTTAGCTGATCCGCTTCTTCCTTCAGCCTTAAAGTTCCAGATTCAAATCTCTGGTTCTCCACTTGCCCCTACAGCCTTAGCAGGTACTATCCACTACCAATTGGCTTATCGGTTACAAAACCATGCCTTTGATCTTTCAAAAGGCCAATCTGAGGATGCTCTATTCCTCTCAGTGGATTCTGACCATGTTCCGAGCCTTACCTATGTACCCAGACAGATTCCTCGAGACGACCTTCTTCGTCTCTTACCTTCTTCTTGGGTTACGGCTTATGAACAGCAAATGGCTACCCAACAACCTGCTCCGGTAGAACCTCTTCAGTCTACAGACCCACAGTTCATCACTCACCCTTCTGGTGAGGTTGAAATCAGGTTTCCACCTCCACAACCATTACCGTCTCCTTTTCCTACCCAGTTTACTGGCATGATTCAGGAAAAGATTCCGGTCAAATCTTTTGATGCTCAAGGCAACCCTGTTTACTATTTCTCTGATCCGGTCACTGGTCATAAATATTTTGACCTCTGTGACTGTGATGATTGTGTCCAAGACTCTGATGATGATGATACCTATCGACCCAAAAGAAAGTCTTCCCAGACTATTCTAAGGGAACGATATGAGTCCGGAGATACCACAGTTGGACCCTTAAGCACAGTAGCCCGTTACCCCTTTATGGTTAAATATGGAAATCCACCTTCGGAACCACCTTATGTTCCACCTCCTACTCCGGTCTGTAAACCTTCTCCACCACCTAAGCCACTTTCTCCCATAGTTTCTCCTTGCTGCATGTATGCTCCAGGATCCTCTTCTTCCTCCCCAGTAAAGAATTTTCCTGGTCCTACAGATTATGGTCCTGATTCTCATGGTATACGTCATGTTTGGAAGGTTAAACCTCCTATCTTACCCTCTGGACAACCAAAGGAAATCTCTCCTGCTGAAGCAGCTCTCAATTGGCAAAATGAGAATGCCATCGTCCAAAACCAGTACCTTGAACGTATCCTTGCTTCCACACAGCACACTCATAGTACTGTTGGCCGGCATACTCAGCTTTTACAATCTCTTAAAGCTGAGATGGATCAAGTTCATACTGAACTCGCTGGTATTGCTTCCTCGACTGCTGACACAGCTCAAGTCTTTGCCCTTATTGGCCAAAAAGAGAAACATCTGAGGTTTCTTGAAGCCCAGCTGCATAGTTTACAACAAGCTCCACCTCAAGCAGCAACGTCCAGTCGACAGCAGCCTCTTCCATTGACAGTTCCCAGTCTGTCTCCTCAAGATCCATTTGCCATGTACACTATACCGGCTCCTCCGGTAGTTGCTTCTCAGAGATCCTTCCCCCTTGAAGAATTAAAGGCACTCCAGCGTCAGCAAAGAAATCTGAACCCCAGGCAACAGCAACAAAAACAAAAACATCCTATCCTCAACCCAACCTTGGATAAACCCTCTCCTCCACAGTTTCAACCATATCCGATGGCTGTTACTTATCCTGCACCCTCACCACCTATTCCTACCTATCCCTCACCTTCACCCTCACCTTCTCCTCCTCGAACCAAGCCTAAATACCCTCCTATAGGTGCCATAACTCCTTCTGGTGATGATGTCCTCACAGATCTTCTCACCACCTTAGCTCTCCATGACCCAACACCTGTCCCTTCTTTCATGAACACAGGCCAAGATCCCCCTGCTCCTTATCCTGTACCTCCTGAGGTTGAAGAGATGGATGGTGATCAGGATGACCCTATGGTCCATAACCCTGAACCTGCACCACAGCCCCCTCCAACATATGCTCCCTTTTCCAACCAAGATCCTAAACAGTTCTTTACCTTAGATGATGTCCCTGTCTCAAAGTGGGCATCCAAGTTTGCTGATTTCCATGCCTGGATTAATGCTAAACTCCTACAAGAAGGTGCTACATCAGTCAGTGTTCTGACTAAGTTTGTTGCACGACTTCAAGGAAAACTCAGGGAATGGTATTTAGCCCTTGGTGGATACCGGCAATTACAACTTGTTCAACTTCCTGAAGGCCAGTTCATTACAGTTCTATATCAAGAATTCCTTGGTCCTGTCTCGAATGATATTACAAAAGCTCGTGAAGAGTTTTTACAACTCAAGTGTTGTTCTCTAGCTCGTCCAGATCTCGACAAACACTACATTCGTATGACAGACAGATTCCATAAGATTGGTGGCCTTGATGATGAGAACCTCAAGCAGATCTTCCTGAACTCACTTCCAGATCCTCTTGGTGCTGATACTCTGCAGTTTCTCCGAAACCAGAACATTGCTCTAGCCTCTTGCAGCATCGGCTCCCTATACAGCTTTGCTCTCACAGCTCTTGACAAACTTTGCAACGTCAAGAAAATCTGGAAAGAATTACAATCAAAGTCTGATAAAGTGTCTTCTGCCTGTGACACTTCCTGGATGAAGATCAAGTGCAAAGGTTCTGATCACTCTTGTGATTGTCCAACAACGAAGCCTTTCCATCATAAGCAGTTCTTTCATTCCTCCAGAAAGCACAAAAAACGGTTTCCTTTTAAGCCTTCTCGGTTTAAACGGTTTAAACCTCAGTGGAAATTCCTTCGGAAAAAACAATTTCGTGGGAAATCCAAAAATACTTCTTGCTTCATCTGTGGAAAAGATGGACATTTTGCAAAGAATTGTCCTAACAGAAGTAAGAAAGACAAGGTGCTTCATATGCTTGCCTCTCTCCATCATGATGATCTACAAGATGCTGACCTAGAATCTCTGTATTCTTTGGATGCAGAACCTACTGACCTCTCCCTCTTTGCTATTGATTACCCAGATGAGGTTGATCCCCAACACCTCACAGACTCAGACCCAGAGTCTTCCTTCTCCGAGTCCGAGGAATCAGATCCCCTCTACCAGGTCATTCCTTTCCTTCCTCCTAGACAAGACCTAACACCTCTTCCCTGTCAATCTATTACCTTACCCCATGCCGCAGTAACCCTAATCCCTGAACCATATGCTAAACCAGTTCATCTGATAGCATTCCTTGATACAGGTGCTGCAACAACCATTTTGTCCCCTAAAGTCCTTCCCAACCATTTCTGGAAACCTCAAGTCCCTCCTTTACCATTTTTAGCAGCTAATGGTGAAACCTTCTATATCACCTTAGTTACTAGAAAACCCATTAAAATCCAACTTCTTCCAACCCTTTCCTTCACCCATGTTATGTTAGGATCCCAGTGTCCTGGTAAAGACCTTATTATAGGTTTTGACGTCCTGAGTCATCTTCCCCTTAAATGGACTCCCCAAGGTCTTGTATATAAACAACAACTTCTCCCCTGGTCCCCTTTTTCTAACATCTTTCTTGCAGGCACAGGTCCTACATTATTTGATGACTTTAAAGGCAAACTTTTGCAGACCTCTTGTGCAGACTCTCATACTGAGTTCCTGACAAAGTGCTCTCATCCTCTCTGGCAGAATTCTAAGTTCTTCATCTCCTTACCTTTTAAGAAGAATGAAGATGTCAATCCAACAAAAGCCAGTCATCCTGGAATGCCCCCTGAACATTTGACCCTCGCAGTCCAAGAACTTACTCAATTACAAGCTCAAGGATTACTTGAATCTACTGTGTCTCCCTGGGCATGTCAGGCGTTCTATGTAAACAAAAGAACAGAACAGATCCGTGGAAAAATGAGAATGGTGATTAATTATCGGCCTCTGAACTTTTTCCTGGCTGATGATAAATTCCCATTACCAACTCGTCCGGCTCTGTTACTTCAGTTATCTTCAGCAACTGTCTTCTCCAAGTTCGACCTCAAAGCAGGATTTTGGCAACTTGGTATCATTCCTGAAGATAGACCAAAGACAGCCTTCTGTGTCCCTGGTTATCATTTACAGTGGACAGTTATGCCATTTGGACTAAAGACGGCTCCATCAATATTTCAGCGTGCCATGATGCAGATCTTTGCTCCCATCCAAGAGCAGGCCCTGATTTATATTGATGACATTCTTCTGTTTTCATCTACACAGGATGAACATTTACGTCTCCTCCGACAATTCCATCAGATTGTTCAGGACTATGGAATCATGCTCTCCCCAAAGAAAATGCAGATTGGTGTTTCAACCATCGATTTTCTTGGTGTCACTATTACCAAAGGAACATATGAACTTCAACCGCATATTGCTACCTCTCTCCAGCAATTTCCTGATGGTCCTCTGACAAAACATCAGGTCCAGCAATTCCTTGGTATAGTCAATTACATGACTGAGTTTCTTCCTCAACAAATCAGACACACGTCTGTCCTTCATCAACTATTGAGAAAGAATGCTCCTCCCTGGTCATCTGATCATACTTCAACTATTCAAGCTTTGAAGCAGTTAACTACAAGACTTCCCTGTTTACAGATTCCTTCTGATGGACGTAGGATTCTCCAAACAGATGCTAGTGATACTCACTGGGGTGCAGTCCTTTTTTAAGAAAACCCTGATTCTACAAGAACAGTTTGTGGTTACAAGAGTGGCTCATTCAAAACCTCTGAAGCCCATTATCACTCCACGTTTAAGGAAATTCTTGCAGTCAGACGAGGCATTGAGAAGTTCCAGTTTCATCTCATTGGACACAGGTTCCTCATTGAACTGGACATGTCAAGTTTCCCTCGAATGCTTGAGTTCCGACAAAAACAGCTTCCAAATGATCAACTGCTCCGGTGGGCTCAATGGTTCTCAAAGTGGTCCTTTGATATCAAACATATTAAAGGAAAAGAAAATGTCTTGGCAGACTTCCTTTCCCGACCTACCTCTACCTTTTCGGTTATCCCACTCCTATACCCTTTAACCCCAGGAGCTTCATCTTCCTCCTCCTCCGCTTCACCACAACCTTTACCCAGCCATAACCTTTGCTGTGATATCCCTCCTCATCTTCCTCCTGAAATCCTTCAAACCTTAACCTATAAGGCCATCCTTACCTACAGTAAGCTTACAGCAATCCAGCTTCTCAGAATAGCCCTTCGACAAGAAGGTCTCTTTCTTGCTGGTTCTTCCTGCCACCCAGACTTCCCCTACCTCACAGTCTTCACCTTCAATTCCTCGTATGACCTACAGGAATTACCCCTTATATATAAATGCATTTTCTGGCATTTATGTACAGCCTACTCCATAGCCATCAGCTTTCCTCTTCAAGCTATCCAAATGATGTGCTTTCAATGGTGTAGCCCTATCCAACCCCATCGTCCTAACCGACCAATTTTCCAGTTTCTACAGCTCTTTGCTCCCATGGAAACTTAGCTGGATCTCTTCACCTCTCTTCTCCCACCAGATGATTCCCCTGATATACCTATGCACCATACCATTATCCTATTCCATAGACCTCCAGCGGTCCTCCAAATCACTGACCCTCCACATACCCTACACCCCTGCCATTTCATTAACTACACAACAGACTACCATGTGTATGGAACAAAGCCCTATACTCTCTTCATCAATCGACGACAGCATCGATTAGAATGGAGACAGTTTCTTCATACCATGTGCCAAGTAAATGATAGTCGGCCCCATCAGGTTCCAGCCCCTCTTCTCCAGACTGTTGATTCGGCTTGGGAACTCCATCAGAACGGTCGTCTTCCTTGTCCTCATCTCATACCCCTCATGGATGCCTATGACGATTGGCTCATCGATAAAGCTGCATTCTATCCGTACAGCAGTTCTTCGGATCCGGATACTGATTGAGTATAAGTGTATTGTGTATGTATTGGAGTAAGTGTGAGTATGAGTGAGTATGTATTGTGTATTAGTATGAGTAAGTGTATGTATTGCGTCTGTATGTATGCCGACACTCCCGACATACGGTCCCACAAGCATATGAAGTCCATGTGAAGGACACATGGCTTGGGTCCCACATGTCTCTCCTTATCCTTTGTAATCCCTCGGCTATTTAATTACCCTCAGAGTGGTGTAAGATCCAGAAATAAATAAATAAATAAATGATGTAGATTTTTTGATTATGGGAGCACATATCAACACCACACAAAGCTTCCTGTTGCTCATTTCCAAATTAAAAAATCTTGGTGAAATAAAAAGATATCAACTCCAGTGTACACATCATTCCTTCAGCCTTGACAACACTTTAGATACTTGCTTAATCTTCTCTTCTTCAAAAAATTGCTGAAAGAACCCTCACAATAACAGAACGCCTATGACCATCTTGTTTGCAAGCAAGATAACCAAGTTATTCCACCAAAAAAAAAAAAAGATAACCAAGTTATTAGAACCACGAAAAGGTGTACTGCTTGCCATAGAATCGATCTACATCACCATTGACCTGACATTTTTCCGTTCTATAGGAACAATAAAACGAAATAAAGCATTTGGTGTCAACTTGATTTTTTCGGCTTTTTTGGAAAAAAAAAAAAAACGATTGAAACGCAAAATGTTGGAACATGAAAACCATGTTCCAACATTATCATTTCGTTCCAAATACAAAAAAAGTGAACTAGGGTAATCATTCCCGATATTATCTGCCCTTTCCTCCTTCTCTTATCTTTGCGCACAGAGAGAAGCCAACACTATGAGAGGCGCCTTGGTTCCCTGTTCTGAACACAGGATATTATCTTCCTTTTCTTCTCTCTTTCTACTCCTCTTCTTCTACTACTCTCTTCCATTTTCTCATCATCGGTTCTTTATTTATTTATTTTTTTTTGGCAGCAAAACCCTGCTCTTCTCTCTTTCTGCTTCTCCACGAGCTCAACAGTTCGTAGATCCTTGAAGGTTCCCAATCAGCAGATCTGAGGCGATCCCCAATCCGATTCGTAGATTCTTGAAGGTTGAAAATCCTGGGCAGAGAATCAAGGAGAGGTAGTGTGGATAAGAAATCAGCATTTAAGCACAGGAGTGCATCTTAGGTTTATACATCCTCCTCACTCCTCACTCTTCACTCTTCACTCTCAATCGTCTCCAATTCTGTGTCCATCTGCTCAACGTTCGTCTTCTGCATCCGGTCGAGACTCCACCTTATAGTATCGCATTTCTCCCTCTCGGATTCAAGGTATTGCATATTCTATTAATATCGAATTTTCTGTTTCTCTCTTTTGCTCTGTTGGATTTCGATTTGAGTTCTATGGTGCTCTTTTGCTCGGTTTGGCCTATCGTGTTTTCAACTCTTGTTTTTCTGTACTTCACACCTCCCCTCTTCAATCTCCCTAAGCTAGGAATCTCTCCACTTAGGTACAATGTTGACTTGGTTCTTAATATTGGTTTCTTTCTGGGTTTGGTCTCTGCCTCGTTCTATATCGCTTTCAATAAGAATTTTTGGCTGCCCTTCTCTGCTTCTTCTGTTGGGTCTCCAGCAGTTATGTTGCAATAACACATTTCTGAGATTCAGTGTCATACAATGTATAACTATAGCTATTTAGTGCAATAACACTATCCTGAGATCCAGTTTGATAGAGAATGCATAACTGTAGCTCTTTAGTCCAATAACACTTGTCTGAGATTACACAAAATAGTTTCTAGTCCCTTGACCAACTTGTAAATATGATAAAGTAGTTGAAAAGTAAGCTGATAATAACTCCAATTAAGGGTGATGCAACATGTATATGAATTTAGGTGTGTTATAAATTTGTAATGCATATTAGTTAAAGCCAGATAAAGCCCAAACATATGCTTTAGGAAAAGAAAGGAAACATCCAACTAAGACCATGTTCAGCTAGTTTATGTTTGAGGAATGCAAAGAAGGCTCCAAACATTGGGAATTGCAGTGTTCACAATGCGTTAATGTGACTTGCGCAGATGGGGGAAAGTGTCCTACGAATCATAGCACTAGACCCTAGAGTTAGGTTCTATTAACCAAAGGACAACATTGTTTTCAACTAAAGCCCCATACAACACTTGTAAGCCATGGTTCTCACGGCAGCAAGGCAAGCCCGGCTGGCAGCTGGGCAACTTGGTGCCTTCATACCTCAGGCTGGCAAAGGCATGCCATAATTAAGGGATGAATAGATACAACATTAAGCTTCCACTGCCATATATAACAAAACATAGTGACCACATGCCTTTTTCTTTCCTTCTTGGGGTGGTGGAGGGTAGGGGTGGCTCTTGGATAGAAGCGACCTCATGGCCATAGCTGGAATGGTTAGTTCATGCTGGACTTGGATAGAAAGTAAAATCAAATGCATTGAAAATTTTTCTTAGCTGTATGGAAAACAATTCATATCTGGAAGGGGCAATTAAAGGGTAAGAGGATCAAACAACTATTTTGAAAGACGTCCTCAGTGCATTCAACTCTTTAGACTTGAACAAAACTAAAGAATGACTATGTACTTAACTTAAACAAAGCATAGCTATTTCTGAACCTTTTTTATATTTTGAACTCAGTTTCTTTATTTGGTATCTACTACTTTAATAGTGTCCAAAAAGATTATCAATTTATGATAGTATTTTAATTAGTGTCATTTATGTAATTATTGATTTTCATCAAAAAAACTTGTTTCAGAAACAAATTTACCAAATGCCACAACTGTTGTTTTTTCTGAAACCGTTTTTGAAACAGATTCACCAAACACCATTTTTTTGTTTTAAAACCGAATTTTGACACCGAAATTGAAAATTCTGTTTTTGACACGAAACGTTGTTTCTGGAACTGAATGACTACCAAACGCAGCCATAGTATTCAGCAGCTGGTATAAATGATAGGAAGAAAAGAAGAACCTGCTTTTGGGGGGTTGGACCTGGTTCGACTCTGTTCATGAGGTTCAGTTCCGGTTCACCCATGAAACCAGAAATTGTGGGATGTCTTTTAGAAGTCTTTATGTCCCTTATTTTATTATCATAATGTTGCTTTAGTTGGACTGGATTAGGTTACTATAAATCCAGCCTATCTCAGTTAAGACCACCTCCAAAGCAAGCTATTGGATGGAGGAGTGTTAAGCTTCGTTTGAGTCTGTTTTTGAAATTTTATTTAAATACTAGGGATATGCCCTACGCACCAATTTGAATATTAAATAAGGAAGTTTTTTCTCTGCTAGTCAGTCTGTGGAGTCAAGCTTACATCTGTGGGATTTACGGGTGTTATTTATGTGTGTTCAGAAGTAACTGTGGGGTTCAGTAACTGAAATCCTGGTGGATTCCAGGTATAGATTCAGATGGATTCCAGGAATGAACCATCTATCTTGTCTTGTCTTTATCATTTACAATCGCATACCAGGTGAGCGCTTCTAATCTTAAACCCCAGGATTCTAGTTTTCTTAATTTCTTGAATTCTATTTTGTTTTACTAAACATCATTTTGCTGGATAAAATAATGCTTAGTTCTACTTCAGTTTCTGTTTTGAATTCCTAATACTATCTACAGTTTCAGCTATATTTAACCCTGAATATTCAATTCGATTTCAAGAGTATTTCAAGTCAACTTTTAAAATTCTAGGTTTCTGGCCTTGAATTTTAAAACCTGATTTCGGCTACTGTTTATGATCTAATATTAATTCAGTCATTAAACAAGACCTCTGGTTGTTACTGTTCTGATCTCTCTATACCCTGCCCATCGATTATGCTATTTTCTGGGTTTTCAAGTTTCCTTTCTACAGTGGAAATTTTTCAAATCTCATAATCTGACCATCAGTTCAGGATAAACTTTTACAGTCCTGTTCACCCTGTTAAACTAGACAATCAACCAGAGTTTCTGCATGATCAGACCTGTGTTGACTGCACTATTAATGTTTCTATTAATCTGGCCTGGTTCCTAATTTCCAGTGGCTCTGGTTAAACTTGAAGTTTCTTAATCCGAAAACCTTAGGTGACTAGGCAACTTCTCAGCGCTGACAATCTCAGTCTTCCATAAGTTAATCTTCAATTTTGACGCAACCCTAAGGACTCCAAGATACATGCAAGTGTGCATCAATAAATTCCGGAAGTTTTCAAGAAATTGATCACATCATCTTCAATTTGTAAAAGTGAAAAAAAGAGGCCATAGGGATTCAGCACACTACCTTGAAAAAGAATTTTAAATTATGCAATTAACTGGTGGATAGCCGGGTAAGAAGATTTCACTAGTCTTTCAGCCACAGGCCCAAAGCAAAGCAAAGCAAAGGATATTACTCCCACGAGAATAAATTCTGAATAACCTCTCACTTCTTCACAGGCCAACTAAAAGATGAAAAAACACCCATTTAAGTCGCTACATAATTTAGCACACACAACTGTGATACATCAGTTCATGGTAATGCCAAGATAGTAAGGGAAAATTTAAATGATCTTGCTGTCTTCAACAGTTCACTGGAAGCAAATCCTTAGGAGTCCCTCATTTTAATTGGTTCACTCGTCACTAATAGTTAGTGCAAATATGCAGAAACTAGCAATCATATGAGTATTCAAGAGGCCATATTGAGCCAAATGCTTGTTTAACACTCCAAGGATGAGATATCCCAATGGAATAACAAAACGAATACCAAAGGCGCCATTAAAAAAAAAAAAAAATGAACAAATAAAAACCAGAAGAAAAATTACAAACAGCATTTATCAGTTTGTGAATTGAAAATCTACTTACTTGCATGATGTCGTCAAGGTACAAGACATGTGTGTAAGGGTCCCGTTTCTTCGACATAACCCTCTGCAAATTCCAAACAGCAACCACAATCGAGCGAATCTGATCCATACAGTTATTCATCCTCTGCCAAAGCGCATCCTTTGCCTTCGCCCCTCCACCAATCTGAGGAGTCCCACTCCTCTGTATCCCTCCAGGTCCAAACCCAACACCAGAAGAAGCCGAAATTGCCTTCATGTCCAGAGCAGCAGCCACACATTTCACACCTTGACTTTTATACTTATTAATCAACGCATCCACAGTCGACCTCAATTCCCCAAGATGATAAAAAACCTGCAAACCACTACCCACATCAGACTGATTCTGCCCTTCCAAACCTTTTTCCAATAACTTCATCGCCTCGGATCTCAACCGGTTCCCAGTCTCCGAAAGCCAACTCATTTCATCATCAAGAACCGCAATCCCCTGCAGCGAGTTCTCCTCGTAAAGCGTCTGAATCTCACGATGAAACTGAGCAGCCTTAGAGAGATCCAATTTCTCAGGTTCAGATGCAGCCGCGGCCATTAGTTCTCGCAATTTCTTAGATAATCGCAAAACCCTTACGGTGAATTGCAGTAGTTCGGCTGTGTTGTGAATGTTAGAGAGTTGGACGGTCTTGAGCCGGATCTGGCGGTGTGGATCGGCGATCTCCTGTCGGACCCGGCGGACAGAAGACTGGAGAGTGGAGATGCCAGATCGAACGACGGAGAGAGAGGATTCAGCGTCTTTGAGTGAAGAAAGCTGACCAAGAAGATCGTCATGGCGAGAGAGGACTTCGGATCGGAGCTGCTTCTCGAGGAGGCGGATCCCTTCTTCGAGCTTTTCGGCACGTGCGGCAGCGGACCCGGAACTTAGGGCTTGGGAGGAGAAATGAGCAGAGTCGAAGTCAGAGGAGAGAAAAGCGGAGAAGATGGGATCGGAGGCGAAGGAGTCGAGGGGAGAAACGGTGATGGTGGCGGAAGAAGGGAGGGGAGTGGCAGTGGGAGTTCCGGCGGTGGGATTTGCGGAGGAAGTGGCGATGGGTGGGAGATTGGAGGTTCTTTCTTTGAAGGTTGAGAGGCGCTGCATGGGAGAAGCTGGGATTGATGATCTCTGCATTGCTGGGGACGCCATTTTTGCCGGGATTTAATTTTTGGAGCTCTGCTTTGTATTTCTACGAACTTTGCTTCTTTCGCGCTTGGTAAGGATAGCGTGTGTATGTGAATTGTGATTGGATCGGGTCGGATCTTCCCCATGGTTTAAAATAAAAAATTCTTTACAAAAAACCAAGAATTCGCAGATCCCTCGTCAGATTAGGATTGGTCGAAAACGATCCCAAAAACATTAGAATTAGTCATTTGATTCAAAAATTCAAGATTATGGTTAGTATCAAACCCGTCTTAGAGAACCGTGAAATGTTCCTACTGAATGATATAATACGATAACTATTAGACCTGCTTGGAAGAATAGATTTTCATATAGTATTTTTTTATTATTTTATTTTTGGTAGAAGATTTTCATATAATCTCATTCATATGAAAAAATTACATTTTGAGGCATAATTTTATTAAAATGATAGAGGATGTCAATTAAGTACATTTTTTATGGTTCTTCTTTATGTATGCACATAATGATATTTGTCTAAAAATGATGATGATTCGGTTAAAAATAAAAAAGTTCTCTAGTCCCTTGTTGCAATAGCAAAATATAGGGTACATTTGTATTTTTATACAATGTTGCATCTAGTATGAAAATATATTAAATGGCATTCCAATCCCTATCCTTGTCAATGGTGGTGAAGTGTTAAAGAGTGGTTAACTTCACTACAAAGTAAAGAAAAAATTTGTGCAAACAGATATATCATGTATTGGTTATGAGGTGATGCACCTTCTTTTCATGTAGTCCCTCATGCATTTTATATGCAAAGAGAGAGAAAGCTCACCCTTTAAAATTAAAAGAGGGAGGAGCCATTAAGCTCATTACTAATGCTTAAAGCTTTTACTTGGTCATAGAACTTTAGTTGAAGAAAAAAAAAATTAGTTCAAAAGGGGAGCAAAGAATAGAAAAAAAAGTAAAGATATATTTGAATTATTTTATTTTTTATTTCTTTAAAGAAAAAAGTGTGTTCGGCCAAAGTAAGAATGGCTCCATGTATGGCTCTTCTCATTATAGCACATGGATAGATAATGTGGCAATTCCGACCATCAAATAGTGGACATTACTTAGATTAGTCACAAGTCAACTTTTGAAGACTAATTCAATCAAATACTCTAATTGTATTATCATTCTAGTACTCTTGCCATTACTTGTGTGCTCCCAATTCTTAAATTTTATGGATTTTATTTTTGGAAAATTCCATGAAACTAAAATTTAATATATGAATAGGGTATCTAGGGCATGTGATAAATTTTTGGCATGCACAAGTAACCCTTCCTAGGAATGGGCCGTGCATGAACCAAATTTATTTTAATTAATATAAATTTAATTTGTAAATATTTTTATTCCATTTCTTACTATTATTACACATTATTTTTTCTTTAACTCTTCATCGTAAATATATATATATATATATATATATATCAATTTATCCCCTACTAAAATGTAATTTCAGGTGTATCATGGGATATTGGAAGATAGCAAATGAATGAAAATTCACGAAGCAGTGAGGATTATCGTTGTCTCCGGGAATAAGAGGCCAAAGAGTGAGGAAGACACTTGCGGTTCTGCAATATCAAGAATAGAGCCCATCATATTCTGGGAGATGGGGATCCACGATTCTGAGGCGTGACCCATCAAGCACTAAAGAATTCAAAGCGAGAAAAGCAACAACTTACTTTGTTTGTAGAAATGAAAGGAGGGGAGGATGATTCAAGAAATACAAACTCTGAGAAGCTGAATCGAGTTTTCCAATAGCTTTGCTTTTGATGAATCAAAGAAAGCAACCAGGGTGGTTAGTTCTTTCTAGTGTCTCCATTGTCTGCAAGGTTCTCCATCTTAACTTCTACTGTTCTCGTTTTCTCCAGCACTGAGCACCTGTAATGGAAAAAGATTGAGATTGAAGAAATGCAAAAGGAATATAATCCTAGATTTTCAGATTTCATGGGGTGGATTTTCCAAATGCAAGGCTTCTCAGCGGTGAGATCACTTTCATGCACGTGTCAAAAGGAGTTGCTTCATTGCACCTCACCGCGGATCAGCCGTAAGATCATTTTTGAACACGTCGGAGGTGCAGTGAAGCACCTCACAGTGGATCAACTGTAATATCTGAACACATGTCACAAGATTCACCTCATGACCACCGATCAGCTTCACTCCAGAGAATGTTTTTCCCTCTCAGATGGTGGGTGAAGTTTAGGATATTGAAATCCACACATTGCTTATGGAATTGGGCTCAATGTAGGCCCATTTTTGGTAACCCTAAGCCCATAGATGGAGCCTAGTCAAAATCTAAAGTGTCAAACCAGTGGAGAGATCATCCGAATCGACATTGCCGCTCTTCTTTGTAGCAGAAGACATAACAATAAGAAGAAGAGGAGAAATTCTATCACATCCTCCACTGGCCTTAGCTCCTCTACGTCACGGAAGACTATGGCTATACCATTGGCTAGGGGTGTCAAGTGGTTAGGTTAGGCCGGTCTCAATCGGGTTTAGTCAGGCTCAACCAATTTCTAGGGTTGCACGGTGAACGCTCGTTTAGCTAAACGGGCTTAGCTAAGGCGGCATGATATGGTTGATAATCGGGCCGATCGGTCTCGAACTCTAATCTGGCCTTAACCGGATCATAGACCTATTTACCTTTAAACGAGATTTAAACATGTCCTCTTTAAAATTTGTCTCTTAAGTGTGCTTGAAGAGGAATATCAACAAAATGAGGCAAAAATGGGCATAGCAAATAAAAAACTATTGATTAAGTCAAAGGTCATGGGCAAATCAGCAAAATTACTAAAATACTCGGTCTTTAACCTACGGAACTCAAATCAATTATATTATGTCTATACAACTCAAGTTTAGCAAGTTCAAATCAATTAAACTATGCCTTAAAAAGACGAATGTTCAGATAACAGTCACCACCATCTCAACTGTATATATCACATAGCCTTAGCACTAAAAAAAAATAGTATATATATATATAATAGTATTAAAGGGATCAAGCTAAGTTGGACTTATAGGAGTCGGTTCAAGTCAAGCTTGTAAATGTGTCGAACTTGGTCGAGTATATTGGTGCAGGCCTAGAATTGACACTCCTATCGTTGGCTATGTAGTAGCCAAGATGGAAGAAGAGATTGACCTTCGAGTGCCACAGCCACATCACCTCCCTCATCATTCTCTGCACTCTTCGCAAGCTTGGCCTCGTGACTAAGCTCATATCGGCTGCTCAGAAAGCCATGGAACAGGTCTTCGTTGCTGAATACGTCTCTCTCCATGGAATCGTTGTGTTGAGCGTGGTTTGAAGTAACATATCTCACAATTTTTCTCTGAATTCTTCACAAGAGTTGTTATTTTTAAGGTTCTTCCACCACTTTCGAGTGAGGTTCACATTGGCGAAAGAATCAGGTAGATCAAAGTTTGGGAGTGTGATATATTCTCACTCAAACCATTGTTTCTAACAAGTTTAAAGTCTTAAAAAAGAAGAAGAAGAAGAAGAAGAAGAAGAAGAAGAAGAAGAAAGAAAGGAAAAGAGAAAAAAAAGGAAATAGTTAAACATAGAAATGTTGGTTGTTTGCTGTTTTTCCCATATATTTGGGAAATAAATGAAAAATGCGTTTAAAACCGTGTTTATAAATGTATTTTTCTAACTAGGCCTTAACTAGCATTCTCCCCCTCTCTACCATCACTAGGCACCTATAACACAAGAAGAGGGAAAAAATTTGGCTGCAACCTAGCTGCAACTCCTGCTGATAGCCAAAAAAATTGAATAATTCACTTCCCCCTAGGGTTCACAAATATCCTCTTAGGTTATAGTATTTTCCAAAATACCCTTTTAGGTTCAATTTCTTTGGCTACCACAGGGGTTGCAGCTATTAACTAAATTTCATCCCAAAAATAGTAGTTTACAAATAAGCATCTTGTGATTATGTTTGAGGTTGGAGTTGAGTCAACTTAGGGGTGTCAAATGGTTGGTTCGGTCTAGATTCGATTAGACTGAACAAGCTTTGTGCAGATAATGGACAAAATTGAACCCTGCCGAAAAAGGGAAGCTTTGGTTTTAGTTCAGTTGGGTTCCAGTTTATTTTAGTTTCCTCCTATTGGTTTGATATCAAGTTTGGACTGGTTTGATTTACATTTAGATGGTTGGAAAACTAGGTTCTGACTAGGGTGAGTTACCCGAGTTGATTCAATTTTTTGGAAAACCTGATCAAGATTCATGTAGATTTGGTAATCGCCAAAGTTAAATAAGACTAGGTCTTTTTATCCTAGTCATTATAAACTCGGTGAGTCTTGTCGTTTTTTAAAAATACCATCAAACTAGTTCACTACTTTAATAGTTCTTATAATATTGAACACTGTTTGCAATTGTAAAAGCCCAAAATTCAATTATATTGTCTCTCATTTTTTTTTTCTTTTATTAATTTATACATATTTATTGTATTTAAAAAATAAAAAATATGATTCGCTCTGACTCGGTTTGTCCAGGCTGAACCACCGGTTTGATGAATCGAGGTAGAAAATCCCTGGTTTTCTATCTAAGGATTTACCATGTATATTTTTTCTGGTTTAGGTCAGGTTTTATTGTGATGATACCCAAAAACTGAAATCGCCCTGATAGGGACGCGGTTCAATCCGGTTTGCCCAAAAAGTTACGGCTCCCCATTTGTAGTTTCCATGCAATGTTGAATTGATTGGACCAGTGAAATGAAAAGTGTGTGGGATCCTCTATTTTGTTGGGTACTTAGTAATGGCTAAATTGCACCAGGTGTGGCCATGACTAAGGAAACCTCTTCTATGTTTTAGAGGGAAAGCTTTCCTCTACCAGTGAAGAAAGGTTCATCGTCTATTTAGGGTCATAATTACTCCATCTTCTAACAGAAGAGGTCAAAACTATCCTCCACATTGCCTATCCCACTACCATAGTCACACATGGTGTACGTGTGTGTATAAAGAGAAACTCAGTCCTATGTTTTATGTATTTATGTGGATCACACATTTGACGTCGAAAGCTTTTGAGAAGCATTTTCCTTACCTTACCTGGTGATTGAGATGGGAGGAATTAAGCCTCTCATGGCACTTCTAGGGCAGGACCTACAAGGTCTAATTCGGTTCTAGGTCGGGTTCGATCAGATTCCATTCGATAAGCAGGTCCAGGTTCAGGTCTACAACACTATTCTAGAACATAAATATCTTCGGTGTTCTCATTTATTTGTATCCACATTTGGGAGTCAAGTCTTGGTAAGATCTAATCAGTTTGGCTTGGTTAGAGTCCACACGGCCCGATTCAGTCAGGCTTGGGTCATCAAGGTTTAAAAACTCAATTTCTGGCCGGTTCTGATATGAAATGGAACCAATATAGGCCGGTCCTAACTCCTCCCTGCCGATCCGATCGAGTTCAAAGCTTCGAATGTAACAGTAGGATAGGATGCCACCACGAGGGAATATATAGTAAAATGAAGGGTACATTTGTCTTTTCAAACAATTTTGCATCTATTTATCAAAACAACAATTGTCATTCCCAATCTCTGTCTTTGTTAAAATAGATATATCATGTTTTGGTTATGAGGTCTTGCACCTTCTTTTCGTGTAGTCTCTCATGCATTTTATATGAAGAGTAGGAGAAGTCTCATGTTCTAAAATGAATAGAGAGAGGAGCCATTAGTAATGTTCAAAACTTTTTCTTGATTATGGAATTTCAGTCGGAGAAAGAAAATAAGTTCAAAGTGAAGCTTAATTGAAAAAAAAAAAAAAAAAAAAAAAAAAAGTGGAGGTAATTATTGTTCATTTTATTTATTTATTTATTATCTACGAGAGAAATTTGTGCAGTCTCAAGTAAGAATGACTCCATGTGTGGCCTTGCTCATTATGTTAAGTGGGCAAAAGATGTGACAATTTTGATTTTCAACAATCAAATAGAGTGGACATGGTCTAGAAGCCATGTGTTACATTTCAAAGTCAAATTCAACCAAATACACTGTGTTAGCATCTCTAGTGGCATGCTCTAGCTATTCAAAAATTCTGTATTTTCAACTTTTGAATTTTTCAAAATTCTACATTTTCATTATGAGTATGAGACCTTGGGGTATACCTATCCACTTAAGTTGGGCCCTACGACACAGTGATGTGAAAAAATTTTGGCATGCACATATAACCATTCCTAGGTATGGGTTGTGCATGAACCAAGACCTCTTTAAAAAAATATCTTTTTAAGTATTTTTATTCCACTTTGTAACATAACTATAGATATATATATATATATATATATGAATTTTTGTATCTCTGCTTAAATGTCTTTTCAGGTACATCATAGTTTCAATGAAAATGAATGAGATATTGGAGGAAATTAAATATACAATTGATAAAGAAATGGTGTAGTAAGTATCCTTCATTTTTTTAAATCTCACCCTCCCCCATTTTATTTATGAACTCGATCGTAATTATGATGTCTATAACAGAACTTAATAGGGCTTTGCAAGCTTAATTTTTTACTCTCAAATTGACATCAAAATTGATAAACAAGAACTTTAGAATATTTATAGTTTATAAAATCTTAATTTATTTAGGTTTGTAATATCAAAATTACTTAGTCGAATTTTATTTATTTATTTTTTTAGAAAAATTGATAAGACAGAGAGAGAATCAAGTAATAATTTCTAGTTTTGCAGCTAAATATTTCAAAGTAAACATGTATTAATATAGAAGGCACATAACATGAAGACTGAAGTCAAAATCCTAACATATTATACAAGCTATAATATTATGTTTATTTGAAAGGTTCCTTTCCACAAATTCATATGTTATATGCTTTTATTATGTTTCTTGAAATATGTATATGACTCTAGTTTTTAAAGAAAATATAGATAAATCTTTTCGATCTGAACCAATTCTCATCTTTAAAAAAAAAAATCATTTGAAATTTGATTGGTGGATCAATACGATGAAGGGTAAGAAAAATATCTGCGTAGAAATTGAAAAAATGAATAGAAAGATCCATTTTTATTTTGTTTAAAATTATCTCTATATGGTGTTAAAATTGGAAAAAGATTTTAATTGTGTTTCTCTTCTTTTACAGCCTCTGAATCAGTAAATATGGTGTCAAAATGTTCTTTATCAAAGTCAGATTTACATCATTGGACGTGTGGGTTATGGGTCCATCACGTTCCCCTACGCCATTTTGATTTGTCAAATTCATTTATGATTTCTTTGAGTAAAGGATGGAACCTACATCTGGATTCATGCTTTCGTTGATGGGTTTGTATTGAGACTTACTCGCCACACTTACGTTGATGGGTTTGTGTTGAGACTTACTGGCCACGCTTACCTTGATGATGGGCTTGTGTTGAGACTGACTCACCATATCTAGTCACTTGTATCCATCACTCGATGGATAAATAATGGAGTTTTTGCTTGTAGGCTCGTTTCTGACATTTTTCATCCACACTAGACTCCAAATATAAAAGCCTTCAATAAATAACAAAGGGATAGTGATTGATAATTGGAATTATCTTTTATACATGAGAGTAACAAAATGGATCTAGAGAATCCAGGACTAGAGAAAGAGTATTTTGTAAACCGGAATTAAACACATTACAAATCCGAATCTCAAAGCGTTTTTCAAAAATTGGCAGTACAAACATGTAAAATGGATGTGAATGGGATAACAAAAATCAAACAGGAACTAATAAAACCTAATCAAATGTAAAATAATTCTGACTTTGGTTGATTCATATTTGCTTCGGTTTTGATTTGCAACTTCTCAAAATATAAATCGATTCAAAATTAGACCGATTGACACCCTTGCTAGTCAAGGATCCAAATTACCCCCTCCCTCCATAAAAAGCTATCCCACTACACCAATCACTCATGGTGAAGTGACACTTGGTCACACATATGGGGTGAGAAACTTTTTGGAAGCATTTCCCTAGATCTACTCTATTCTAAAACATAAATATCGTCACTGATCTCATTTATTTGTTCCCATTCAAGTCTTGGGCAGATCTAATCAAGGGTCTACAAGTTATAAAAACTCAAAATCAGATAGAAGCTTGGTCTGTATCGATTCCCTGTTGATTTCTAATTCAAATCATTCTGGAATCAACTGGAATCAAGATCATTTGGACTCCATTGGAATGGTTTTGACTCGGCCCAACTTGGTAGATCTCATCATGCAAAGAACTGGTTTAATCCAAATTGGCCGTAGTTAATTCTGAGTCGAATTGACCGATTCAATTTTAATTTTGATCCTGAGTTTTTAAATAATATGGCCCATACCAAAAATGCATATAATGATATTTCTTAAGAAAATTTGTGATTACCAAATAGAAAATATTATACTCACTTGTTGTAATAACAAAATAATAGGTACATTTGTCTTTTTAAAATAATGTTGTATCTATCTATCAAAAATAAATGGCATTTCCAATCTCTGGCCTTGTTAAAGAAGATATATCATGTCTGGGTTATGAGGCCCTTCACCATTCAAGAAAAAAAAAAAAAAAGGACCCAAAGTGGAGTTTAACAAAGAAGAATAGGAAAAGTCCTTATAAAAAAAAAAAAAATGGAGGTAATATTTGTTCATTTTATTTATTTATTTTTTATCTTTGACGAAAAAATTTGTGTGGCCCAAGGAGGAATAGTTCAATATCATTTGGATAGAAGAAGTGATTACTCTGACTGTCGGATAGAGTGGATACGGTCTAGAAGCCATGTGTCTCAAGGAAAAGTCCTTATTAAAAAAAAAAAAATGGAGGTAATATTTGTTCATTTTATTTATTTATTTTTTATCTTTGACGCAAAAATTTGTGTGGCCCAAGTAGGAATAGTTCAATATCATTTGGATAGAAGAAGTGATTACTCTGACTGTCGGATATAGTGGATACGGTCTAGAAGCCATGTGTCTCATTTCAAAGTCCAATTCAATCAAATATCTTGTATTAGCATTTTTTTTTTTTTCATTTTTCATTTTATAAATTCCATCAAATTGTAACTTGATATATAAGTAAGGACCTTGGGGTAGATCTAACTCATCTTCAATGATTGCACCCCGTAACGACCATCAAAAGGTTGGGATGGCTTGGTCATATACCCAACACCTGCCAACACCTGAGGATGCATGCCAAAGTAATCCCAAACCTTGGATGGATCATTGGAGGGTTGATGGTGTTGGAGAAGATCTTTTTCTACCTATTTTGCATGTGCAAGTAACCCTTTCTAGATGTGAGCAATGGATGAACAGAGGGCTCTAAAGGCTTCGTTTGGTTGCAAAGGGAATTAAAAGGAATGAAAGTGAAATTTTTATACTAAAAAAAAAAACAATTGTATGTAATCATTCCCCTATGTGACTATAACATTAACTTCAAATCATTCCATATTTGGTTAAAATTTTTCACTTCACTTTGCATCCAAAATTCTTTGCTAGAATATGTAAAACGTATCATTACTAAGTATGGTTTAAAAAGTTAAGTAGCTTATACAATCACATTGGAATACATGGGATAATGATTACATATTTTTTAAGTATGAAAATTTCACTTCCCTTCTGATGAGCACATTTATGTGTGAAATCTAGGGTAGTAAAACATGCATTTTACATATTTAGAATGGAACTACCTTGGGTTTTACTCTCTTTTTGCAGGTTTTATATTTTCAAGGCCTTAAGGATTATCGGACACTATATCTTCAATTTTACACGTAAAGAGGTCCTATTTCTTTTCATGGTTATGAAGATGACGAAATTCTGAGCAAGATGGACGTGTTCAATTAAAAGTACACATTCGTTTGGTCACCCGTACAAATGATTATTCTTTTCGGGTCAGAAAAAGAATAATGGATCAGAACTGAACCGAGATGCAGAACCAGCCCGTTTGCAATTGTCCAAGAGGTACAAGAAATATTCCAAATACCAACAATGATCGATGGACCACATCCTCAAGTGATTGAAGATTTGTTTTTGATAACAACAACTACCTAGTATAGTTGGTGAGCTATGGTGTGCAAAATTCCCTTGCTCACTAAGAAGTCTCAAGTTTGAATCTCATGGTTGTTTTTGTTAGAGAATTTGTTGAAGATTTCATGTTTTTCATTCACTTAAAGCACTAAGGGCATAGAGGGGATTTTCACATCAAATTAGAAGCAAGGAAAATCGTGGAAGCAAGAAGAGAAAAAAAGGAAAGGAAAATCGTGGAAGCAAGAAGAGAAGAAAAAAAAAGGAAAGAGAAAAAAATGGGAGAAATAAAGATTGTCCAAATCTTCTCTCTCCTCCACATCATCACCAAAGATTGTCCAAATCACACAAAGCAAGAAGAAAATCGTCCCTAGGAGAGAGAAAAGAAGAAAAATAAATTAGAAAAAAAGAAGGAAAGAAAATAAGCAAAAAAAATTATAGGAAATTTCTCCAAATTTATTTCTCTATTCTCTCTCCTCCATCTTAGCACTTTTGGACTCAAAAGATCTCACAATCAACTGTGGGTTTCTCCCTTTTAGGAAAGAGAAAATTGTTACTCTACCTCCGCATTCCCTATAAATACAATTCATGTAAGAGGAGGGGAGACAATTCATTCTTCTTCTAGTTTTTTTTTTAGTTGCTCTCTCTTTCTCTTGCTCTCTCTTTAGTTCTAGTTCTTCTCTATTTTTGCTTTAATCACTTTTGTAATAGTTTTTTTATGTCAATTAATGCAAACACTCTTTTATTTTTATTCAGCCTTTTTATGTTTATGATTTATGCAATTGAGTTGTAATTTTTTAAGTTATAGTTCTAGGCTTAGATCTAGGTGACAAGATCACGAGCCGTGGAGGAATTTTTTTTCAAGTTCAAGCATTGATTCAAGTAAGTAGGCTCTTTCAGTAGTCTTCTCTTCCCCCTCTCATTCCCTCTTCTGACTACCCTTTCTTTCTTAATTTAGGATTTTTATTTTCAGTCGTTACATTATTGCTATCCCTCTCCCCCAAGATTCATGGCTAGTGTATGTATTGGCTTTGCCCCTCCTAGCCATAGAACCATCAATTTATTACTTTTATTTTAACTGTCTCCCTTTCCCTAAAGCCAAGTAGAGTAACCCTTGTAAGAGTGACTCTCTGGTCAAGTAGGGAAGCTCATATTATGATACATCCCTCGGGCTAAGGAGAAAAACCTACTTGTGAGTCTCTCTCTAGCTTTATTCCCTTTCTTTTACTTTTATTTTAATTGCGTGGGTTGTTTATTTTCAGTTATTTATTTATTTAATTTTAATTATGTGGCTTGCGTCTTTAAATTCTTAGATGACGAATGGTTAGGACGTTATTTTAGATACATATGTTTAGGATGGTAATTAAAATTAGATCACAATCATTAATCAGTTCACTTTCGCATTATTAAAAGAAATAAAAAATAAAGTGGCTGCTCTCCCTGTGTTCGACCCGTAGCTACACTGATCCGTACGCTTAGGATTACATTTTAAATCTCAAACAAGTTTTTGGCGCACTTCCCTTCCCTTTAATTCTCCTTGCAACCAAACTTAGCCTTAGCAAATATAACTTTGATGTATTTATATATTTATTTTCCATTTCATAGTGTTACTATATATGAAATTTTGTAACTCTTCATGATAGAGTGATATATTTTAGATGTGGTGTTTATCCTCAGCTTAAATGTCTGGTATTCATATTTTCAATGGAAATGAATGAGATATTAGAGGAAATTAAATATAAAATCTATAAATAGATAATGCAGTAAGTATATTTTATTTGAATCTTTAATATCAAAATTATATATTCCAAATTTTATTATTTGCCACCATCACCACCACACCACCATCCCTATCCCAACCTCGCCCTGCCTTTCCCTACCTCTGTCATGCCCCCACCACCAGCACCTCTTCCCAGCCCGACCCAACGCAGCCTGCTTCCAATCCTTGCGTCTGCCTCACCATTCCCTTCCAAGCCTTGGTCCCACCACCATCAAACCTCTCCCAAAAAAATATAGAGAATCCATTATTTGAACTACTAAATGGATTCTGTTTGCTTCCAGGCTTGCCTCTAATTTTGAATTCTTTCTTTTTTTTTTTTTTTTTTTACTAACGACAGGTATCCAGGCCTTTGGCCTGACTTATTTGAACTACTAAATAGATTTGTTTGCTTCTATGCTTGCATTGGATCCATTCCTATCAGATTTTGGGATGGATAATACGAAACTGAAATTACCCGGCCAATTATTCATTTTGATTGACCAAAATTGCATCCACCAACGCTCAATCTCATGTTGTAATACTATAAAGTTGCAGATCACTTAGCTGAATCCCCAGATCTAGCTACTTTCACATGCACCACCACATCTTTCCAATGTTCCCACGACATCATCCTTGAAGAAATATCATGAACCAAAACTGCAACAACAACTATCTCACATTGAGGAAAAATCAAACAAGCAACTGGTTTCCATCTTGAGGAATGATGTCAAAATTAAACATTTCTATCTTCTTGAGTTGAATCCATTGAGATGTTCTTCTAACATAGTATTATTGAGTTTATTGGTGGAGATAAATGTGGAGAGAGCATCTTGAATTCCATCAATGCCATAATGACCTATTCCTCCACTAATAGAATCAATTCAGGTTATCCCCTTATTTTCTCCTCCACTTTCCCTTGTTTATGCAGTTTACTTTTATCTGTTTTGTTGAACTAGAGACTCTGAATATAAAAGCTTCCAATTAATAATAAAGGCATGAATGGTAAACGTTGTATGAGAACCAATAGATATAGAGAAAGTGTAAATGTTGCTTTTGAAAGATGGGAAAATTGGACTGAATAAACTCAATTTGCAGTTCATTGTAAGTTTTAGTTCTTCTAAATTTATCTGCACATGTTTTCAAATTTTACGTAAGAGGAATCAAGCTAACGGATGTGAACCAGCACTACAAACCATAACTAAACCTAATGCGAACTGAAATTAAGCATAAAAATACAAATCGAAATCACAAACTGTTTTTCAAAATCATCACCGCAAACCACATGTAAATTGGAGATGAACTGTATAATAAAAATCGATAAAACCAGACCAAATGTAAAATGATTCTTATTTGGACTTCTAGAATAGTAAGCTTGAGTATAGGCACTAACTTCCAACCTATTATCAAAAGATCTGAAAGACCATTCCTCAATCAACTTAAAAGTAAATCCCTTAAATGAAGAGATTCTCTTTTCACTATGGTAAAATAAAATTATCTTTTTCTCAATCATAGCTTCTTTTATTTTATTGGATTATCTTCCGCATCACTATATAGAGAGTGAAATGGATCAATTCACTCTAACTTTTTTGCCCATATTTTCATTCATGTTATTCATTATGTTTAGGGTAGATATAGGAATTTCACAAACTAAACATACTGTACCAAATCCCAACACCCCCCCTTACTTCCCTCTCTCCCTGCAACTCTTGCAGCCCTCCCCACTCCGTCCTTGTTGAAGAACCCAAGAAGAAGGGGATTATTCGGATTCAATTGGAATCTTCTTGACTTGGCCCAACTTGATAGATCTCATTATGCAAAGAACTGATCCAATCAAATTGAACGTAGTTAATTCTGAGTCGAATCAACTGATTTGATCAATTTAATAGTTTCTAAATTATGTGGCTCACACAAAAAAATTCTTAGCTTTCTAGTTATATGCAAATTATGATATTTCTCAAGACAATCTGATGATTTTCCAATAGAATATTTATCTAGTCACTTGTTGTCATAACAAAAGGGTACATTTGTCTTTTCAGATAATGTTGTATATATTTATCAAAAAATAAATGGCATTTCCAATCTCTGTCCTTGTTAAAGTAGATATATCATGTCTAGATTATGAGTTCCTTCACCATATTTTCATGTGATCTGTCATGCATTTTATATGAAAAGAGATAAATCTCATGTTTTAAATTGAAAAGGGAGAGAAGATTATGGAAGGTTGAAGAAACAAAATGTCAATGTGGAGTTTAATTAAAAAAGAAGAATAGAAAAAGTTGAGGTAATTAATTAATTAATTAATTTTTACCCTCAACACAAAATTTGTGCAGCTCAAGTAGGAACAGCTCCATGCTTGGCCCTTACTCATTATGTCATTTGGAAAAAGATGTGACTATTTTAAGTCTTGGATGCAGTGGACATGGTCTAGAATTCGAGTGTCACATTTCAAAGTCCAATTCAATCAAATATTTTGTATTAGCATTGTTAGTACTCTAGCTATTTTACCGGAAAAAAAAAGTACCATAGCTAATTAGCTATTACTTGTGCAGTTGTGTGTGCTCCCAACTTTGGATTTTTTTGAATTCGATTTTTTTTTTTTCATTTTTTAAATTTCATCAAAGTAGAACTTGATATGTAAGTAAAGGATTTTGGGATCTACCTATCCACTAAAATTGGAACCATCATAATGTACAAATATTTGGCATGCACAAGTAACTCTTCCTAGGTGTGAGTCATGTATTAACCAACAGCTCTTTTACAAATACAACTTTGTAAGTATTTTTATTCCATTTCGTAGTATTAATGTATATGAATTTTTGTAACTGTTTATGATAGAATGAAATATCTTTAACAAAAAAAAGAATAGAGTGAAATATTTTGGATGCGACATTTATGCTCTGCTTAAATGTCTTTTCAGGTTTATCATATTTTCAATGAAAATGAATGAGATATTAGAGAAAATTAAATATAAAACTTATAAAGAGACAATGCAGTAAGTATCACTGTTCCTTTCTTGAAATCTTGAAATCTCCCTAATTTATTTATGAACAACCATGATAACCTTATAAGGTTTGACAAAACTTAATAGGGCTATACAAACTTGGTTTGTTTTGTTCCTTAAATTTATTAAATTAAATGTAAAGGGCATACACAAGTAATCATTCCACCCCCCACCACCACCGCCTGTGCCTCTGACCCACCATCCCCTTCACAATATATGTATTTGTCATTTGAACGTCTTGGCACTTAAAGAAATATAGAGAATCTATTCTTTGAACTACCAAATGGATTTTGTTTTGCTTCCAACCCCAAGAAGTTAGGTGCTTTGAGGCGGAGTACCGTGTCCCCTCCAAGTCATTCTTCACCTTTTAATGCTAAATTAATTATAATTGATACCAATTTTAATTTGTTTCTTACATGAGTAATTGAATCATAATTGATATCAATTTTAATTTTGTTTCTTTAAGCTAATTTTATGTAATTACATATGTAGTGATTTGGGCGCTATAACAGTTCAAGAGATTGGAAATTGAGACGTAATTGGATCCATTCCAACCAAATTCCGAAACAGAAAGAACTGAAATTACTAGCCAATTATTTCTTTTGATCCACCAAAACTGTATCCATTATCATTCAATCTCAAATTGTAATTTTATAAAGTTGCAAACCACATTGTTGAATCCCCAGACCTAGCTACTTCCACAGGTATTTGAACAATTGTATCTTTGGAATCTCTGCACGACATCATCCTTGAAGAAATACCATGAACCAAACCTACAAAAACTATATCATCTTGGGGAATGGTGTCAAAATCAAACATGTGATTGATTTGATCTCTCAAATTTTCCACAACATCTTGAGCGTATCAATTGAGAAATTCTTTAACATAGTAGTATTGAGTTTGTTGGTGGAGGACAGAGGTGGAGAAACCATCTTGAATTCCATCTATGCCAAAATTTTCCATTCTTCCAGTAGAGAATGAATTTTTGTTTTGTTGAATTAGGAACTCTGAATATAAAAGCTCCCAATCAATAATAAAGGGATCAACAGGGTATGAATGGTAAATGTTGTATGGAAACATTAGATTGAGAGAAAGTGTAAATTGCATGTAGCTTATTGAAATAAAATATGGGAAAATTGAACAACTTAATTTTCAGTTCATTGTAAGTTTTAGTTATTCTAAATTTATTTGTACATGCTCTTAAATTATGCGTAAAAGGGGAATCAAATTAAGGGTACACAAGTGAAATCAATGTAAACCAGCACTACAGACCATAAGTAAACCTAATGTGAACAGGAATTTAGCACATTACAAAATGAAACTATAAACTGTTTTTCACAATCATCACCATAAACCACATGTAAACTGGATGTGAACCAAATAATAAAAATAGAATAAAAACCAATAAAACCAGACAAAATACAAAATGATTCTTATTTGCTATCAGCTGGTTCGATTTTGATTTGCTCCTTTTCAAAATATAAATCGACTTGAAGTTAGACCAATTGGCGCCCTTACTCTAATGATAGATAACTAAAGAGTGAAACAGGGCCAGGGTGGGCCAGGTTTCTTAAAACCCTAACCCAATCCTATGTCCTCAAAATTTAACCTAGACCCAACCCAATCCTGTCGGGTTCATGTTTAGGCCCAACCGTTTTTTTTTTTGTTTTTTTCTATTTATTACTTCTATATAGTCTAGTTTTTATATATGAGAAAAATGCCACTTCATGGCCTGTCAAGCCTTGACAGTCCATATAAAGGATTCAAATTCAACCATATACTCTCAATTGGCATGCATTTCATGTATATTTATAGACGTCTACCATCTACCAACAAATATATATATATATATATATATATACACGTCTATCATACTATCATTAATTCAAATTTCTATTTTGTCACTTTAATAAACTCTCTTAAGGCTTAAATCTGGCATATACTTAGTGGACCTAAGGATCTACATGTACACAAAAATTAGGCCCATTTCACATGCCGCTAGGGGGAAATTTTTGTCCTGACCTGATCGGGCGGATCAAATATACCTGATCTCTTACAATAATAACCATAACAACCCCATAGTTCCATTAATGATAAGTATTTTCAGCTGCAATATATTTAACAAATGAGGAAAGGCACTTGTTCCATTTGTGGCGCAACTACATTAGTTTTCCATCATGCATAGGCATTAGAGAGGGGGGTAACATTGTCTTTTTGTACCTGTTTATGTCTTCATGTAGAACCATGCAAACAGGTAAATTTTTCCTTATAATGATTTAACGTAATAATTGAACTTTCAAAAATAATTAGTTTCATTTTTAACTTTCAGGCTCTATTGGTGAAGGTCCAAGACCTTTTCTTAGTTAAATCAAAAAGCTAGCTCCCAAGGCACAAGCGATTCTCCTATCATCAGTCATCACAGGTGAAGGAAATGTCAGTCCTCTGGCCTATGTCCCACCTCCAATAAAAAGTATATCTCCCTATTAAGATTAAGACTTGACAGATCTCTGTGGGCACCCCACTCTTCTACTTTGTTTCCAAAGACAGCTATCAAGGAGAACCAAATATTTCCATGGTTGAATTTCATATACAAATTAACCAAAATGAGAAAGTACAGTTAATTGTGTTCTCAGACCATGCATCACTAATGATAAACTGCACTAGACCAAAGCCAACATAGTGATAAAACCAAGCTGATCTCACAACTTAGTTCCAATTCCTTAGACTAGCAGTCTCCTTTTCTCTGGTTTCTATTGTTAAGTTTTTCTCAAACTCTTATTCAGTTTTGAAAAATGACCCGCTCCAATATATTTTGATAGTGATTTGAATGAGGTTTTTTGAGCTAGGGTTTAAAACGAGTTTTCTCGTTGCTGTTTAACTACATAATGAAACATCTTCTTCTTTACCCGATGAGGTAGCACATCACATCGGCGTGTGAACGTTGTTAAATCTTTGTGTTATGTAGATCTGTATTTATTTATTTTCGTATTTATTGGTGTTTGCTATAACATTTATTGTCACTGGGCGCTTACAACACAAGAATAATAGTCTACAGGTAAGCACCTAGTGATTGTGTTTGAGGTTGGGGTTGAGTCCACTGTAAGGGTATCAAACGGTTGGTATGGTCTGATTTCCATCAGACTGAACCGGTTTCGTGTTGATAATGGATGAAACGGAAGCCCAGTCAATTAAAGGAAGTTTCGATTTTGATCCAATTTGGTTTCAGTTTATTTTGATTTCCTCTTGTTGGGTTGCTATCGGTTTGATTTCTATTTTCATTTACCATGTTTATTTTAAAAAGTATTAAAAAACACGTGTTTTCTGGTTTTTTTTTTTTTTTTAATCATTTCATATCAGTTTAGGTCTGGCTTTAACCATTGTCATGATACATCAAACCGAAACCACCCCGATAGGGAAGCGGTTCAATTCAAGTTGGGTTAGTTCACTGGGGTCTGGATTGGTTTGAAAAAAATCGATTTAGGTTTAAATCACAAAATCAGATACAGTTCAGTCTCAATCTATCAATTATTAGTCAGGCCATCAAAGTTTAAAACTCAGAATCAGATACAAGATTGGAATAATTCAAACTCAATTAGACAACAGAAGAGAAAGGATTAACTCCATAGCCACATAATTGATAATACTCAAATAATTATCTATGGACATCATTATGATCTTCAAAGTATTTTCCATTCAAAAATGAGAATAATAGCTTATTGAATAAAGTGTGTTTGGCAAAAGACTTGTTGAACAGAGGTGGATTAACAATAGATACAAAATTAAAATATGATATTAGATCTAATTAATGAGAGGGGGAGACAATAACTTGCCAATTTAGTATTATACTACAAAATAGGTTTTCTTGAGGAGCGGTTCTCACAAATTTCAACATATTTTTAAATTCTTCTTTTTTATTGGTTTTTTTCTTTAAATGACTTTACCACAATTTTTTATTTTTTATTTATTTATTTATTTATTTATTGACTTTACCACAATTCAATTCTTATATATTTGAAAAAATGGCGCTTCATGGCCCATTAAATAATGTTTTCCTAGGTTAAAAATGATGTGGCAATTGAAGTCGTTCCACATGATCGGCTTCCACTCATGATATAATATTTTCTTTTTTGATAGGTGGGTCTCACGGTTTTAAAATACATCATACTATGTGAAATAGACTGCATCATATATGTGGGAATTTCTATGATTCCACATCTGTACTCCTAGAGCACAAATATTCTCAGAAGTCATTCTCATCCTTGGCTTTGATGTCAATGAAGTGTCATATGTTCGGCCCCACCTATACCACGATATTATCCACTTTGAAAGGTTAATCTTGTGGTTTTAAAATGTGTTGTGTCATGTAAATGAGGTCGCGTCACATACATTCTATTACATATCCCTTGTCTATGTGTGATTTTTTTGTGGTTCTTCTAGATAGTGGATAGTCTAGAGAGGTCATTTGTCAAATTTTGGATTCATATTCAACCACATGCTCCTCCATGTATTGACATGCATCCATGTATGTTCATGTGTGTCTACCATACCCCGACATTTATCGCACTTTTTCATAATTTTGGATTTTCAAACCTCTATTTTGCCACTTTGTCTAACTTTATTAAACTTGAACTTGACATTTATGCATAATGCCATAATGCACCTAGGGGTGTATCTGTCCACAATTTAGGCTATATGACAGATTTTTGTACCAACCCGATAAACTTGAAATAACTTGTAGAGAAAAGAACTGGTATGGCACAGGAATGCCCAGACACAGGCCCAAAATGACTGTGCTGCCCCTTCTCCTGTGTGCGCTGAAGATGCTTCCCCCATTGCTCTCGTTAGTCAATGCATCTAACGTTTTCTACATCATACCGGCAAGATTCTTTTGCCCTAATTGATTTGTATTCTCAAACAATAGATCAATAATGATAAACTGCACTAGACCAAGGCTAAGATAGTGATAAAACCAAAATTACTAGTCTCACAAATTAGTTCCAATACCTTAGAATAGTATTCTCCTCATTTCTCTAGTTCCAGTCTTTTACTTGGGGCACCTAACTACCACAAGAATTGTAGTAGTCTACAGGTAAAACATCTTGTGATTATGTTTGATTATGAATCGACCAATTCAATTTAATTTTGATCTAATTTTATGTGGCTCATACCAAAAATATGCTTAGCTTATACCAAGTAGGTAAAAAAATCATTGTCCACCATTTCCATTAATTGATAGCATGGATATGTCTTCTCTCGCCTAGTCCCACTTCACTGTACGTGCAAGTCATGGCAGGATCATGATCATATTCAGGTTGAGGTTAGGGTTAGTGGGCTCTTCCATATTTAGCCACTAATATGAGTCATATGACAGTATGACACTGACTTCTAAAAGTATACAGGAAAATATACAATGAGATACTTGTTTGAAATTTTTTTTTTTTAATATATGGTTCTATATGCACATAATGAAATTTACCAAGAAAATGTGATGATTAACCAAATAAAAATTTATCTATTCCCTTGTGTAATAACAAAATAATGGGTACATTTGTCTTTTCAGATAATGTTGTATTTATTTATCAAAAATTAAATGACATTTCCAATCTCTATCCTTGTTAAATCAAATATATCATGTCTGGTATATGAGGTGCTGCACCATGTTTTCATGTAGTCACTCATGCATTTTACATGAAAAGAGGCAGTAGTCTCATGCTTTAAAATTTAAAATGAAAAGGGGAAGAACCATTACTAATGCCCAAATGTTTTACTTGATTATGGAATTTTGGTTGAAGTAAAAATAAAGTTCAAAGTAGATCTTAATTAACAAAGAAGAGTAGAAAAAATGGAGGTAATACATGTAAATATTTTATTATTATTATTTTTAATTATCTTCAAGACAAAAATAGTACTCTGTGCTAGCATTCCAGTACTCCCAACTATTTCTTGTGTGTCCTCCCAAATTTTGTATTTTTCAAAATTCTATGTTTTTTTTTACAAAATGCATAAAACTGAAACTTAATATATGAGTAGGGGTCCTTGGGGTTTACCTATCCATTAAAGTTGGCCCCCATCCAACCAGTCATGTGATAAATAAATATTTGGCATGCACAAGTAACACTTCCTAAGTGTGGGCCTTGCATGAACCAAGAGATATATTAACAAATTTGATTTATTAATTATGAATTTTTGTAAGTCTCCGTGATAAAGTGATATGATTTCTATGGAGAATTATATCCTCTGTTTAAATGTCTTTTTTCAGGTTTACCAAAATTTCAATGAAAATGAATAAGATATTGGAGGAAATTAAATATAAATTTGATAAACATACAATGCAGTAAGTATCCCATTTCTTTATTGAAATCTCTACCCTCCCCCAATTTATTTATGAGCTACACGATAATAATAATGACAACATAAGATTTAACATAACTTAGTACAGTTTGCAAGCTTGGATCATTTTGATCATCAAATTGATATAAAAAATTAATAAACACAAAATTTAGAACATTTATAGTTTATAAAATCTTAATTTATTTTAATATCAAGACTGCATAGTCAAAATTTTATTTTTCCTTTTCTAGCAAAATTGATAAGATAGAGAGAGAATTGAGTAACACTTTCTAGTTGTGCGGCTAAAGATTTTGAAGTGGTGGTTTCTCTTAGGGGTTACTGGTTGTGGGCTTTTTATGTGGATCTAAGTATTCATCATAGTACTTTTCAAAGAATTACTAACAAATTTGCCATGTTATAGTAGTTTTGCATGTGCATGTGCATGTGTCAGCCGTGTACAATTGGAATGCCACAAATAAAAAATAGAGTAATTTAATCCCATTTCCTATACTTTGCTCTTATTACAAATCTCCCTGTGTCTTCAGAAATTACATCCCTCTTGGCTTCTCCTATAGTATGTTAGATTTTACTATTAGATCAACTCCATGGAGTATATACTGTCAAGTTTGTCCAATAATCCTATAATATCCATTTTACCCTTCTATAGTGATATTTTGCATTTTTACCTTTCATTAAAATACCCTTTGAGAGCTTTGTTCCCTTTCATCATTGGAAGCTTATCCGACGACCTGCAAGCAAGAAACTCTCCTCTCTGGCAGTCTACAAGAATTTTCCAACTAGTCTATCGTCAATGGGACTTACGCCGATTAAGAGTCAGTCCTCAAGGCAATATAGCTATGGCCATAACCTAAATCATCAATCAGTATCATCCTTCTGGACGATTTGGTTCAGGAGTAATGGGTTCAACTTGAAGAGAGGAAAGAGAGGAGGAGATGTGTTGCTAAATCAGAAATTTTCAACTAGGCGTCTCCAACAGCAACGTGGATTCAGCAATTGGAATCACAATCGAATGCTAGATTGATGAATTCGCAACAGCAAATCCACCACGGATTTGTTAATGGATCATCTAGATTTCTCAGGCCACTATTCCCACATTCTTTTCCTGTTGACCCTCCATATTTCAATATTATTGTAAATCATAAGGATAAAACAGGTAACTGCTTTCGTTGAATACTTCATAAGACTAAAATCAACTTTTGCTATTCAAAACTAACACAACACTAACACCATTAATTGACGAGGGAGATGGATATAATTTCTGAATACACAGGAGAAGAATTATGATAAGAGCAAAGTGCAGGGAAGGGGATGTAAATTATCTAAAACATATATTCAAATGGTTCATTTTTTAAAGTTTTCTGGATCTAAAATATCAATTTCTCAAACTTAAACCATTTTCTCCCTCTTCTTCAGCAAAATCCTTGAAGTCTTAGCATTGCAATGCCACTGATACCTAATACTTGGCAAAGGGGTATTAGGTATTAGTGGCATTGCAATGCTGAGAAGATTGGCCTAAATAATTGGATATCACTAAGGGGACTTTCTAAATTACTAAGTCAATTTCATAATTAGTAGATTCATGTATCAATACAGAAGGCATGAAGATCGCTAAAATCATATCCCAAAATTATATAATATAACCTATAATATTATGTTTAATTGAAGGGTTCCTGTGGATAAATTCATATTATGCCTGCTACATAATAAATAAAAAATTCTTATATTTATTATTGGATTAAAAAAAAATTATTATCTCAAATTACTAAATAAAATCTGAAGTTGCTGATCAGAATCAACAAATGTAAAATCAAGGTCAATAGAGTGACCTTGGTCAGTTTCAAGTCAAACCGATTTTTAAAACCTTGTCCCATGCCAGCAGCTAATTTAATCATTGATATCAATTTTAATTTTGTTTCTTTATATTAACATAAGTTAATTTTAAGCTAATGGAATTGAGTCGATCCAATCAGATTCTGGGAGAAACAGGACAGAACTGAAATTAATCGGACGATTATTCCTACGATCATCGTCTGATATCATAATATAATTTCTCAAAAATTGCAATGCACGACATCCACCTTCAAGAAATATCAGGAATCTAAACTACAACCTTATCTCATATAGGATAATGGTGTCAAAATCAAACATGTATTATTGAGTTTATTGGTGGAGATAGCATCTTAAAGCCTTTAATTAATAAAAGAGAGAGTGCAGTTTGGTATGAGAAGCGGAACTATCATAGAATAAGAGATCGATAAAATCAGACCGATTAAATTCAATTTTTCTATATTGCTTTGTGCTCAAATAAAAGTTGGTTCTTTGTTTCTAAGGGACCGTATTTCTATGTTCGTTTTTTATGATTTTTTTTTTGGTTTTAATGATGTTCAAATGTCTAATTAGAGAATCCACAATAGATATTGAGATGACAAGTTTTATCTAAACTTATTTGTTCATGCTCTGAAATTATGTGTAAAAGGAATTGAATTAATGGATACGAAGGTAAAATGAAATGTGAACCAGCATTACATACCACATGTATACCGAATGTGAACCAAAATTAAACACAATACACATCAAGATTGCAAGTCATTTCCAAATAGGTACTACAAACCACATATGAACTGGATGCGAACCTGATCACAAAGACGGCTAAATAAAAACCGATAAAATTGGACTAAAAGCAAAATAATTCTGATTTTAGCTGATTTCTATCTGATTTTTAATTTGCACATTTTTGAAATGTAAAATGATTCAAAACGGAACAGATGGACACCCTTACCCTCTTTTGAGTAAAATTGATGCCCTTATTCTTAGAAATTCCTCCAAAGAACTAGAAAAAGGAAGCAAACCATAAGATTTTTCACCCTACCAATTAGGATATTTCTTCCATTTTCACTAAACAAAAAAAAAAAAAAAAAAAAAAAAAGAGAGAGAGAGAGGGAGGGCTCTAACCATTCTTTTTTTTTTTTTTTCTTTTTAATAATCCTTATAAAAAAGGGAACTGGTTTATAAGGACTACCATTTAAAGAAAACCTATTTAATTCCATACGAAGCCATAAATAAGGGAACTTTGAGCTTAAACAGAATGCTTGATTCGATTATGAGATTGAAAATTCCATCTAGAACCTTCAGAGAAGTAATAAGCAATCTTTTAAAAACAGAAAAGACAACAAAAGGGATAAGATATTCAATCAATAACCACACAATACTCAATAATTATCTATTGACACCATCATGATTTTCAAAGTATTTTCCATTGAAGAAAGAATAATAGCTTGTAGAATAAGGTTGGATTGAATAATAGCTACAAAACTAAAATGATGTTCCACTGAAGAAAGAATAATAGCCTGTTGAATCAGGTTGGATTCAATAATATACAAAAAATTAAAATGATATCATTAGATATAATTAATTACAGGTGAAATTTTAATTTATCAGTCTAGTCTTGTATTGGAAATAGGCTTTCATGAAGAGTGTTCCTCACAAATTTCATCCCATTTTTATTTTTCTTTTTGCATTTTTTTGAATTACTTTTTTACAATCTAATTTTTATATATGTAAAAATTGAATTTCATGGGCCATCAAGCCAGCTGACAGTTCATATAAATTTGTCCCATGATTGAATGATGTGATAATTTTGACAGTTGGACATACAGTGGACATTCTAAAACTCAGATTCAAATTCAACCTTATGCTTCCTAATGGATTTGCATGTATCTCACATATATCCATGTGTGTCTACCATATTTTGATCAGTATTATCATGCACTCTCCCATAGTCTTTATTAGATTTTAAAAATTCTACTTTGTTACTTGACAAACTTAGTTTAGGTAGTGGACCTAGGGATATATATGTATACAAAAATTAGGTCCAATTGACATGCAACAGGACAGCTGTTTTGTGCTAACCTGGTCAGTTATCTACTCATTTGTTGTAATAACAAAATAAAGGGTAGATTTGTCTTTTCAAACAATGTTGCATCAATTTATCCAAAAATAAATGACATTTCCGATCTCTGTCCTAGTTAATACAGATATATCGTGTCTATTTTATGAGGTCTTGCATCTTCTTTTCATGTAGTCACTCATGCATTTTACATGAAAATAGATAGAAGTCTCATGCTTTAAAATGAAAAGGGATTAGAGCTATTACTAATGCCCAAAGCTTTTACTTGATAATGGAACTTCTGTTTAAGAAAAAACAAATTTCAAAGTGGAGCTTAATTAACAAATAACAGTAGAAAAAAATGGAGGTATTTATGAATTTTATCTTTTTATTTTTGTATCTTCAAGATAAATATAATACTTGTGTTGGCATTCGAGTACTCCAATTATTTCTTGTGTGCCCTCCCAAATTTTGTATTTTTTTTTTTTTTTCATTTTATGAATTCTATCGAACTGAAACTTGATATATGAGTAGGGGTCTTTGGGGTCTATCCATCTACTAAAGTTGCACCCATCCAACTAGTCATGTGACAAATATTTGGCATGCACAAGTAACGCTTCCTAGGTGTGGGCTGTGCATGAATCTAGAGCTATTTTAACAAATCCAACTTTATACTTATTTTTACTCCATTTCGTAGTATTACTATATATGAATTTTTGTAAGTCTCCATAATAGAGTGATATATTTTTCATGGAGAATTTTATCCTCTGTTTAAATGTCTTTTTCAGTCGTATGTATCAACTTTTCAATGAAAATGAATGAGATTTTGACGGAAATTAAATATAAAATTGATAAAGCAATAATGCAGTAAGTATTTCTATTCCTTTCTTGAAATCTCTATCCTCCCCCAATTTATTTATGAAGTATACCATAATAATAATGACCATATAAGGTTTGACATACAACTTTAGAATATTTATAGTTTATAAAATGTTAATTTATTCTAATATCAAAATTGTATAGTCAAAATTTTATCATTCATTTTCTAGAAAAACTGATAAGATAATAGAGAGAATAAGTAACAGTTTCTAGTAATGCTCAAGTAATTTTCATATTTTCTAATACCAAGTGATACGCTCAAATTAGTCACCCAGTGAAGCATGAACACGTGGCATCCAAGGGAAGAACACGTGGCGCCCAACCGAGGGACACCCACTATGACCATGACTTCGGAGATCAGAAGGAGGGGGAGACTGAAGTCCCCCTCAACTGATAGAGGCCGCGAGGACTCTAACTACATGAGGAGGAGGAGATACCCAGATAGAGAATATTCCCCACGAAGGTAAGAAGACGTATCCCAGTAGGATTCAAAAAAGGGGTAATCCTATAAGAAGGAACCCTAAAAGACAAAACGGGTAAGTCAATACGCTCACACCATTACTCCTGTGAAAAAAAATTTTCTGTCGGTCTCTAACTTGGGCGTCGGAGGGCTAATCTCAGAGACACCTCCGGGGCCTCTGCCTTCTGTGCTTGTGCAGGATCGGCGCTCAGCTTCATATAGATTTTCGAAAGTAACACCAAGATAATCCAACTTAGTAATGCGGTTTTATTTATCAAAGACAAAGCAATCAAAATTATAGTTACTAAACTTATATATTTTACATGCATAGTATATCTGTACATGTACCTATATTCATCTTTAAAAAAAATTACTTTATTCCAAAATTTACCAAAAATAAGAAAATCGTGGTCAGTTTGGTTTACTTGAACTGAATTTTAAAACTATGTCCTTATCTTATTCGACATTTTCATTGGTTAATTTAAGATTATATATCTTTAAATAATAAATTATTTACTTTCTAATGCTAATTTAATCATAAATGATATCAATTTTAATTTTATTTCTGTCTTTATATATAAGTTAATTTTCCAAGTAATTACACATATAGTGATTTGGGCACATTCATAAAGTGTGAAATTGGAACTGGTTTAAGAATTGGGTCAATTAAATCAGATTCTGGGACAAATAAATTACTCAGGCAATTATTCCTTTTGATCCACCAAAACTCCATCCCCCAACGGTATCTCGTCATGTAATTTCATTTCTTAAAGTTGGAAATCATGTCGTTGAATCCCCAGCCTGGCAACATCTTTCAGCAGCTCAGCAACAACATATTCACCAATTTCCACTCTCTGAAGAAATATCAGGAACCTAAACTTCAACTGGTATCTCATATATGGCAATGGTGTCTTTCTAAAGGACTATGTTTGTAGGGTGTATTTTTTATGATGTTAGAATCTATAATTAAAGAATCCGCAATATATATTGAGATGGCAAGTTGTAGTTAGTCTAACCTTATTTGTTCACGCTTTGAAATTATGCGTAAAATGAATCGAATTAAAAGATACCAATGTAAAATTAAATGTGAACCAGCAGTACGTGACACATGTAAACCTAATGTGAACCAAAATTAAACACAAAACAAATCAAAATTGCAAACCGTTTCCAAAATAGGAACAAACCACATATAAACTGGATGCGAACTATATAACAAACACTAAATAGAAACCGATAAAACCAATAAAATAGTTACAAACCACATTTTGGCAGATTTCTATCTGGTTTGGTTTTAATTTGCACCTTTTCGAAATGGAAATGGATTCAAAACCAAATTGATTGACAACTTTACATTTTTTTTATTTTTTTGGTAAAATTGACATCCTTAGTCTCATGATAGATAATCCAGAGAAAGTCCTCCAAATGATTCGAAAATGAAGCAAATCATAAGACTTTTCCTCCTACCAATTAAGATATTTTCCATTTTCACCACACCCAAGAAAAAAGAAAGGTTTTGCTCATGTTTAATATCACAAACTCTTCTTTTTCTTTTTCTTCTTCTTTCTTTTCTTTTCTTTTCTTTTCTTTTCTTTTTTTTTTTTTTTTTTTTTTTTTTTTTTTTTTTTTTATAGAAAAGGGAACTGGTTTATAAGGACAACAAATGAAAGAAAACCTATTCAATTCCAAACAAAGTCATAAAAAAGGGGACTTTGAGCTTAAACAAAATGCTTGATTCGATTATGAAATTGAAAATTCCATTTACCTTTGGAGAGGTAATAAGCAATCTTCTAAAAACAGAAAAGACCACAAAAGAGATAAGATATTCAATTAATAGTCACTCGACTAATCCTCGTGGAGACTAGCACAGCAACTCACCGCCATGATCTCCACTTAAATCGAGTGGGTACAAAATAAATAAGAAAACACACTCACATAATGCGTATGACAAGGTTCGATCCCACGACCTCCTCCCCTGGGTGCCAGCTCCACAAACCGAAGCTATCACCACAATACTCAATAATAATCCTTTGTTATCAACATGATATTTTTTTTGGGTAGGAATATCATCATGATATTCAATGTATGTTCCACCGAAGAAAGAATAATAGCCTGTTGAATGAGGTTGGATTGAATAATATACACAAAACTAATAAAATGTTTTCATTTTTAATTGGCTTTTTACAATCTAATTTATATATATATATATATATATATGTGTATAAAATGAATTTCACGGGCCATCAAGCCTAACAGGTCATACAAATTTGTCCTGTGATTGAACGATATGACAATTTTGACAGTTGGATAGATAGTGGATAATTTAGAACTCAGATTCAAATTCAACCTTAAGCTTCCTGCATGGATTGGCATGTATCCCATTTATCCATGAGCGTTTACCATATTTTGATCAATATTATCATGCACTCTCTCATAGTCTTGAATTTTCCAAATTTCACTTTGTCATTAGTTTAAGTAGTGAACCTAGGGATATGTACACAAAAATTAGGCCCAACTGACATGTTATACGGGACAGATTTTTTGTGCTAACCTGGTCAGACCATGGATCACTAATGATAAACTGCACTGGACCAAAGCCAACATAGTAATAAAACCGGAAGCAATGATTTCACAACTTAGTTCCAATAACTTTGGCTAGCATTATCCTCCTCTCTACTATAACAGAGCACCTATAGCACAAGAATGGCCGTCTACAATTAAGCATCTTGTGATTGTGTTTGAGGTTGGGGTTGAGTCCACTGTAGGGATGCCAAACGGTTGGTTTGGTTTGATTTGGTTTCAATCAAATTGAACCATCTTCGTGCAGATAATAGATGAAACTAAAGCCAGTAATATAAGGGAAGTTTTGTTTTCAGTCAATTTACATAATTTGAAAACTAGGTTTTGACTAGGGCGAGTCACCTGAGTAGAGTCCAAAATTTTGGAAAACCTGATCAAGATTCATATAAACTCGGCCAAGGTGAAAAATGATAAGACTTGATCATGAATAGTCTCAATCAAATAAGATTAGGTATTTTACTTGAGTCATTATAAACTCGGTGAGTCTAATTGCCTTTTTTAAATATTATCAAATTGGTTTATACTTTTCCACCAAAAAAAAAAAAAAAAATGGTTTATACTTCAATAATTCTTATATTATTGAATATGTTTGTAATAGTATAAGCTCAAAATTCAATAAAAAATGTGACTCGCCTTGACTAGATTTGACAAAGCCAAGTCACCAAATTTTCTTGAAAGACAAATCGAATAAGAAAACTTGGTTTTCCAACTATGGATTTACCATGTATATCTCTAAAAATGTACTAAAAAAACATTGATTTGATCATTTTGTATCAATTTCGGTCCTGTTTAACTTGGAATTCTTTTATCCTGTGGCCCCTGACCCTGGCCATTTCTAGGACTATGTCCTTGTCCTTAGGATCTATTTCACAGACCCAACAAGCTAGGTTGTAGTCGCCGTCCTTGGATTGATTTGACGTAAAAATTGCCCCACAATGTTAGGGTTCCCCATATGTGGAGCAATATCCTTCATGTGCGTGAAGGAAAACTCGGTCCTAAGTTTTATGTATTGCAGATCACACATTTGATGCTGGAAGCTTTTGAGAAAGCACTTTCCTTACCTTACCTCTAGATGATTGATATGGATGGCATTAAGCATCTTGCACCACTTCTAGAGCATGTTTTACAAGGTCTAATTTATTTCTAGGTTGGGTTTGACCAGATACGGTTTGATAAGCCAGCACAGGATCAGTAGGATCAGTCTGAACGAAACTTGATTGCTGCCCAGGTTACAGCCATTTGCAGCGAATTCTTTTCCTTCAGGTCTACCCTATTCCAAAACATAAATGTCATCAGTGATCTCATTAGTTTGATTCAGTCAGGCTTGGTTGGGTCATCATGGTTTCAAATCTCAGAATCTGATACAGTTCAGTCTCCATCGATTATTAGTCAGGCTTAGATCATCAAGGTCTAAAAACTTAGAACCAGATACAAACTGGAATCACCCTGACTTGGTCCAACTTGGTTGGTTTCATTATGCAAAGAATTGGGTTTAATCAAATCAGCCCAAGTTAATTTCAAGTCAAATAGACCGGTTCAACTAATTTTGATCACCATTTGGCTCATCCCACAGATGATAGCTTCCTAAGTTGGTAAAGAACCATTGTCCACCACGTCCATTCACCTCAATAGACCAGTCATTTCAGAATCAGATTCAGGTTAAGGTTAGGATTAGTGGGCTCTTCCCCATAAGATTTAAGTTAGTGGCTAATATGAGTCTTATGACACTGATTTCTTAAATAATAAAGGAAACTATACTATTAGATAAGAAAAGTATGAGATTATTTCCACGCTTCCACGCAAGAAATGATGATAGTTGCATATGAAAGCAAGGATTAGGCAAGAAGTTTGAATGGGCTTCAAAATATATAAAATTCTATGCATCTCTGTTATCAGTCTTTACATGCTTCTCTCTCTCTCTCTCTCTCTCTCTCTCTCTCTCTCTCCACAGTTGTATTTGGAAGGAAGGATTAGACAAGAAGTTTGAAAGTGGTTCCAAAATTTATTAAATTCTAATGCATCCCTGTCATTAGTCTCCACATGCTTTTCTCTCTCTCTCTCTCTCTCTCTCTCTCCCCTAAGTTGGAAAGAACTTAATTCAAATGCTGTCATGCTGACCCATCTAGATCGACTGTGATGAATTTTATACGAAAACTCAGTTATTGTATTAGAAAGTCAAGATCTTAAGACTCAAAAAATAATGGTAGTGAACTCAAACACAAAGCTGAACAGCTTTTCTTAATTGAAGCAGAAATGAAGCTGGAAATCAAGACTGGAACTTTGAAACAAAGAACTCGCTAAACAATTCAATAAATAAACTATACAACCATGGAAACTTGAAATTTCTGTTCTTACAGACAAAGCCCCAAGTGAAATCTAACCACCCCAGAAGCAAATAGAGTAGTCTCTCCTCCCAAGCCTCTCCTTCCTCCATCCCACTGTGAGTCTCACCCATAACCATCTTCAAATAGAGGTGAAAAAAGACAAATCTTCAAAAACCCGAATCAGATTTTTATGAGGAGAAGAAACAGAGGAGTTAGAGAAAGAATTTTATTCACTTGGCAATTGAATTGAGCTTCTCAATGACTGTAATCAAACCATGGTGGCCAAGCTTGCCATCTCCATTAGCCACCATACCCAGGTAGAGCTGCTTAGACAAGGCAGCACCAGGCAATACCACTACATTATCTTCCACCCCATCAAGAGCCATACCCAGATCCTTCGTCACATAGTCTACAAACCCACCAGCCCTGAAATCCCTATCAATCACCCTCTCCCCAAACAGCTCCATCGCCATAGACCCGGCGGCGCCTCCTCTGATAGAATTCATAAATTGCTTCAAATCAAGCCCTGCTTTCTCCGCAAACACCAACCCCTCACCCAGCCCAAGCAGATTCGCACACACCGTAATCTGATTCGCAATCTTGCAGCTCTGTCCACATCCAGGACCACCCATATAGGTTGCCCTTCCCATAGCCTCAAACAAAGGCGACAGCCACCTCACCACGCCTTCATCCCCACCTGCAAAGATCGCCAATTTCCCATCTCTGGCACCATTATCGCCGCCTGAAACAGGAGCATCAATAGCCCAACAACCTCTCTCACGGGCCGTTGAGGCAATTTCTCGAGCAAGCACAGGGTGGCTGCTTGTTGTGTCAACAACTACCCCACCCTCACCGAGGCCAGATAGAACACCTTCATCGCCGAGCATAACAGATCGAACGTCGGATGGATGCCCAATCATCGTGAACACCACATCGCTCTTCCGAGCCAGATCTGCAGGGGAATTGGCCAGAAGGGCTCCTCGCTCTTGCAACCCACGAGCCTTCTCTGGGGTTCGAGCGTAGACTGTGAGGGTATAACCAGCAGATATGACACGAGAAGCCATGGCAGCGCCCATGACTCCAATGCCAATCCAGCCCACACGGGTCTGACTGGGACTAATGGGTTTTGGGTAAGGAGTCGCCATAGATAAATAACAAAGAAAAAGAAACTAAAAATTGCAAAAACAAAACTTGGATTGTTAGGAACTGATAAGGAAAGGGATTAAAAGTGGCAACCGCAGCAGAGGTAGAAGAAGCAGAGAGTGGTAACAAGGAAGATGGCTTCAAATACTGAAACAATCTTAAACAGAACATCTTCAACGAAAGAGAGCTGAAATCCTAAGCGTTTCCACTGAAAAGGGTAGAGTCTGAATCGCAATGGCCATGAACGCTTATTTAATTTCTTGAAAAATCCAGACTTTCTCTCCATAACAGAAGTAGGTGTAATCACAGAGACTCACTACCAAAGAAAGCTCATATGGGTTTCTTCTGGTTGAAACTGTAACTGGGTCAGAGACTCAGATCAAGATGTTTGTTAGGTATGGTTAGCTGTGGTTTTCAGATCGATTGCAGTAGGGATTTTATATGGGACGGCCAGAAGATGGAGATGAGAGAGTGGTCCTCACTTTTCTTCATCATCAAGGCTTTCCCTTGAGATTATTCTTTCAATTTCGCCGGTGTCAAATAAAGAAAGGAATTTTTCAAGGAAAGCACGACAAGAACAGTAGGAAAGGGTATTTTGGTCTTGAGATATTTCAATTTTTTGGTGTCCATTTTATTAAAGAGGTTGTTTCCGCGTTTTCTGTAGTCAAATGCCAGCTGGCCAAAAATCCGTATTCTAGAAGAGAGTAGAGGAAATCTGGTATATATATTATGAAATTGGACCATGGTTTGAGGCATCGTATCGGTATCAGGCGATTTGTATCAGTATCGTTAGCAGTCGATATTGATACTGTATCAATACCATATCAGTGAAATATTATGGACCCTGGGTAATAACATAAAAAAAAAAAATAAGGGTAAATTTGTTTGATATGATCGAGTTGTACTAATACCATATCGCTTTCGGTATCTTGTCTCGGCATCTAGAAGGGTTCGGCTGACGTAGTATATTGCTATGATCCGATCCACTTCCCAACCTGTTGGTCAACTGGTTTGATGCCAAAAATACCCCGCTAGTCGAACCTACACAAACACAGACGACGGAGGCCCGGAGCTTTGTCCGGGGTTAGTCCTCCGACGCTCAAGTCAGGGTTGGCCTTCATTTTCATCAAGGGAGTAATGGTGAGGGTATCAGAACTTACCTTCCCCTTTCTTCCGTGCCTTCTTATATAGCTCTTCGGGTTTAGGGTTTTTCCCCCTTCTTCCCTCTTAGAGTCCCACTCGAATACGTCCAACCTTCTGGGGGGAATATTCCCCTCATGCAGACGACGTGATCCCGCGTGATTTTGCGGGCATGCCTCGGTGATTGAGCTGCTCGAGCGTGAGTGGTTTCTTGGAACCTTCGTCTGGCGGAGGACACGTGTCTCAGAGGTGACACGTGTCATTGCCCCACTAAGGTTAAAATTTTCCTTAATTCATTATCAACTCATCTTAGACAGCAAGAGTCTCAACTCTTTAAATCTTAACCACCCAAATAGAGAAACAAAATATAATTGAATTTATAAGATGGTCTAGAAGGGCGATTTGGATAAATTTGTTATCAAACGTCATTGAACACGTATTATTATTTGATGCAAGTCTAGTAGCTACAAATAATTATATACAAAGATTTTAGATTTTAAGTTAACTAAGAGAAATGGCTTTGTTATTCACATAATGTAGGTCATCTATGCTTGCATCTAAGTGTATACAAGTGGAAAAATGTTGTGGATGGTAGACCTCGTCGTAACGATAAAGTTGCTTTACTGCAACTTAGTCGTCATGGGTTTGAGTCAGGAAATAACTTCTTTCAAAACAGGGAAAGGTTACATACATTATGACTTTCCCCATATCCGATGGTAGAGGTATTAATATCAATCAAAGTTCCTGGAGAGGGTTTATTTTCAAATCATGCAATCAATTATTTTCAAAGAAAAGTTGTATATAAAATGGGGGAGGTTCTTTGAGCAAACATGATATTCTACACCTTCTCACACACATTTTTTACAGAAAAAAATAATTCAATAATTCATGTCGAAAGGCATAATGTACGCCTTAGACTCAGAAAGCGTTTTTCCATATAAAATTATCTTGGAGTATTCTTGAATGTTCTATCAAAAAAAAAAAAAAATTCTTCAATGATCTTACATAATTACCCTAATTGGTTAATTACAATTAGAAACCAAAAAAAAAAAAATGTTAAACTTTGTAGCTAAATTTGCACGCATGGTCTTAGAATTATTCTTAGTGATATACCAAAATAGTGCCAACCAATGAGGAGGAGACACGCACATCATCCATAGACCAGCTACCCACCAGTCGTGTCCAGTCGACTCCGCTGACCACAATTGATCATCCTTATCATTATCATATGGTCATCTCCAACAAGAAGGTATGGTCATTCTAGTTGTTTGCAGAGACTTAACTAGGGGGTATCATCCCATCAGCCACGTGTCACACGACTCACACTCACGATATTTATCCCATTGCCACGTGTCTTCTAGATTCCCTCCTTAGCCATAGGCTAGCTGTGGCCATAATCATTTGTAGGCTCAACCAGGGTTCCTCTAGCCCAACCATGGTCGGGTTGATAGTTATGAGATCTGAAAGTTACCATGGTAACGTTAATCGTTAGGAGATCATCCAACTTAGGAGATAGAGAACAACCCACCAATAGCATTCTAGTCCATGTCAGAGGGGATGTCGACTAGTCCTCCAAAGGCCATGAGCTTCGACAAGTATAAAGGGGGAAGGATAGTTGAATTGTAGCTAATGGCAACTAGAACACTCTGAACTCTACCTTATTCTCTCTTCTTCTTCCCTTTAACTCCATTACTAACTTAAGCTTCGGAGCCTCCTCTACCGAAACCTGCTCTAATCAACCCTTTCTTATCAGGTGTGTGCAGGTTTGAGCTAAGCGAGAATCTGTAATAACACTTAGTGACTTAATATCTAGTGGAATAGATTTACTGATGCTGGTAGGGTTTCTTTTCCAATTAACCGTAATCATATGATTCACATTAGCATTTAATACAGTTTATCAAGATTGAAAATTAATTAAGGGAAAATGTTTCCTGAGGAGAAGCATGGTCCCTACATGTGCAGAGGACCAATGGGAACACAGAGGGAAGCATAAGGGGTTGCATTTTCACCTTTAATAGGGGGTGGGCTGGTCAAGTAAGTTCATTTTCTCCTTAATTAAATCAAGATTAATCTAAGAGTGGAATTTTATAACACTATTTAAGGTAGGCCTATTACTTTTGTTCCTCAAAACAGGTTCCAAAGATTCCGGGCTTAGTTCGACCCCACGATCCAAAAGCTGTCTGAAAAGAAGCGAACAAAAAATAAACCACTACCAAACAGACTTGGTAGGGACTTGATTTCTTAACGGCTCTATCGACAAATAAAAAAAGGCCCTGATGGCACTTTTTCACCAAACACGTGAGAATACAAATATAGGACGATTTCATGCGGGCCTTCAACGGCTAGTTTCTCAAGGAACAAACGACCATAAACGACCATAATCGACCATCAACGGGAAAAAGATTTTCAGTTGATAAGAAAATTTATGTGTATTAAGGGAAAGGAAACTACCTGCTTGCGTGGGTGCGTGACTCTGTCTTCAAAAATAAAGAAGTGTCGGTGTGAAAATACTGTGTTGCCCCGTATTATGCATTGAAGATATCTCCACGTGGACCCCTATTGAGCTATACGGTCAAGTAGACGTGTATTTTTCTCTTGCCCATGTATTTAATGATAACCACTCTTAACTATTAGGGAAAAAGATCATGGAATCTTCATTGACACTCTCTTCTCTAACGTATGTCTATTAGTGAACTAAACTCTCTCTCTATCTCTTTTTTTCGCTAGAAGATAATATTATTAAAGAAGAAAAAATAGCATCAATACAATTAAAAACATCAGAATCCCACTCTCCTAACCCTCACCTTCAGCATTGCCATCAGTAGGAGAAAGAGAAGTATTGATATGAATGACAACTGTAGATGATGGAAGAAGACGTATTGATATTAGGCAAGTTTTTTGGACCATAATTGTTTGTCTGCTATAGACACAAACTCCATCTTCTAATGATCATTTAGAAGATGAAATATGAAGAAAGCGTGCCCCATGGGTTAAATGTGAGAAGTCATAGGAGTTGTTCTCCGCACACTTCTACTTGTCAACTATCTGCATGGTCCCACAAAAGTCATTAATATGGTCAACAATTGAAGGAAGAGAGCCAATTCATGCAATTAACAACTTAAGTAGGATGAACTTCTAGCTTAGTTGTGGGCCTCGTGGCTGACGACTCGATAGTTGGGTCTAGTGTAAGTCTAAGTAAGGTTGAGATCGAGTGTGGTCCAATGGAAATCGTAATAGTAGTATAATAGTATAATAATAAGTGTGGTCCAATGTGTCCCCCTTACTGGCCCTTCATGGGTCCTTATTTGACTCCAATGATGCAAATGAGAAATTTTGCATAGGTGTGTGCTGCTCATGTTGCCATATGGAAGAATGATTTGATATTAAATGTTAGAAATTTATGAAATGGTGTGGATTGGTTACTTGTAAAAAATTCTACAAAAATTCAATCATATATTCATATAAAATTTCATATACATCCTTTTTAGTAATTTATATTTTTAATGTTTTATTTTTTCACTGACTAGAACTTAAGATGTGAGCAAGGGACCTTAGGACCTATGTGTCTCCATTTGATACACCATATGACGTAACTAGGTGCTTGTCAAGAAGTCTTCAGTTTTCATGACCACAAGGGAAACCTTTTCTATTATTAAAAAAATATTAGTGGTTCATGATTTATGAATATTATTGTCTAGTAGTGTTAATTTATCTCTCCTCATAGAGAAATCATCATTGTTAGCGAGTAGGTAGGAACCAGTACCACTATTGTAATTTAGGTTTAGAGCTTTAGTTCAACTCTATCATCCGAGTAGGTAGGAACCAGTACCGCTATTGCAATTTAGATTTAGAGCTTTAGCTCAACTCTATCATCCAAAATCATAGAAATTTTTTTTTTTTTTATTAAGTACTAAGAATGTAGACAAGTTGGCAAGCCGGCTTAATTAATGAGCTACTTCTATATATCAAATCTTGTGGAGACACAAATGGTAACAATCCTAATATTTTACATCAAATTAAGTCAAATCCTAATATTTTACATCAAATTAAGTCAAACTTAACAATAGTGCCATCTAATTAAAAAAAGACACAACAAACAATAAAATCTGATGTTTTTCTGTTCTTGCTAAATCCATTTTTTTATCGACTTTTCTGTTGCCGTGTTCATATTTCTGTGTATGAGACCTATGTTGCTTACCTGCCCAAAGCTGTAAATGAAGCCATAACCAACACCTAAACAATTAAACTATCTTCCTCATGGAACATTTTAAGCAACACTACATTATCATATCATCTATACGATTTAGGATGTTCATTAAGCTTAACTAAAACCTGCGAATTTTTAATCTCATTCATCTAAAAGTAGAAAATCGCCCGTTAAGTTACAGTTACTAAAGTCTATCCTGGTTCGCAATGAGGTTTCTCGGTAATTATCCCCTAAATTTTGATCCTTTGGTAGTAACTATTAAGAAGAAAAAGAAATAACTATCTTTTGAGAAATTAATTTCAAGAAGTGGGGAATACCCTTTTAGCTTTCCCTTCCCTTTCTTTGCCTTGCTACTCTTCAGTCGCTGTTGTAAAGGATATCCTAACAAAGCAAAAAACCTAAGGAAAGTTGTGGGTCATTACAGACTGGTCCATGGATAGGTGGTCACCCTCTCACAGGGGCTAGCTTGTGCTTGCTTTAATTAAACAAAGGTCTAATGTCCAGTTAGGTATTAACAGGTTTTTATTTAAATAATCAAGCAAGAAATCCAAATCATGATTTGGTCACTTCCTTTTAGCCCTTTTTTTCAGTAGAGGAGCCCAATTATTGAAGGGCAGCCTGTGCCCACAAAGCAGATGAGTCACCAACATGCTTATGATCCTGTTTGCAATAAACTTAGGATTGGGTCTGCTTTCTCTTGTAACAATACAAAACTACTATTATTTTATTCACATTTTTTATTTGAAATCCCACACTGTAATAAAACTCCCAAAAAAAATATTATATATATAAAGAAAAATAAAATATTTCTCATATGTTGTTTGTTTAGACCTTTTTTAAATTCTTCTTCTAGCAACTAATTGCTGACTTCTATTAGTTTTTGGCTCTTTTTGGAACATTATACTTAGTTTTTCCCAATACTCATTTTGCAATAAATCTGAGAACAATTTGATATATTTTAAACAAGACCCATATATTATAAAAATCAAAAAGTGGGTAATTACAGATAGAGAATATTATTAGCATGGTATACACTTAGTATATGGGAAGCATTAATTTGTTGCTTTTATTTTGCTTCTATTTTTCTTATTTTTTTAAAACCTCACCCCCTTGTCCTTAGCAAACAATGGGAGATTGTTTCCCATGTTTAATTAGAATACTTATCCTTAATCCTTAGAGGATTTGCAGTTGTAAGGAAGACAGCCAGAAATCCATAAATGGCAAGTAGATGCCTATTGACAACCCTTGCTACTTCTACTTTCAGGAAGATAGGAAGGGAGATTCCAATTAGTGCCCTAAGGACATTGGTTGAAGTCCATTTTAGTAACCCATTGTGACAAATCCAACTCCACAAGGAGAATTCAAAAGAGAATAGAATTGATATTGGGAAGAGGGCATGATTCTGCAACTCTATTTCCAGCAAATTAGTCACATTTGCATAGACATTTAGTTTCTTTTAAGTATAATTAAAAAATCATTTTGACTTGGAAGCCAGATTGGTTGGCTCTTTAGCATCCATTTGGCAAAGTATTATATAGTGCCAGCAGGATGAAAAAACCATGCATATCACAACTGGTTAGTTAGCATTAATTTAATTTTTTGAGTGAACCGAAAGACAAAATGTTAACACTTTATTCACTAAACCAGTTGGCCATAACTTTAGGCACATATTCCTGCAAATTAGTTTTTAATGATGTAGAATAATTAATAATTTATTTATTGTGAAAATTTTTGTTTTTTTTTTAGGGTTTCTCTCTTCACCCAGCATTATAACTATCATTGCTCTTATCCTCTTTGAGAAAGATCCAAAATATCTTTTCATTATTTTAGGAGTTTCATCGAAACGTGAGATTCCTTAAGTGAAGAGATTCTTTTCTTTCGGACTTTATTTATTGGGATACTTCTCTTTCTCTCATACTTTACCTTCTTATTTGAAGGCTGACATGGTATAGTTTATTGTCGCTAGAAATACTATCTCCCCGCTCATTGGGTACGTATGTGACCATTATTGTGGGTTGATTTCTTGTATTCTATAATTTGAATCGTGGACTACCTTCGAACACCTTCATGGGTCGTTAATGAAAAATACTTTATAAACAAAAAGATGTTGGCTCATTGTAGATTTTTTTTTTTTTTCTTTCTTTTCATATATAAGTTTCAATTTTTACAATTATGCTCCAATAGAAGTATGACACCTGGCAACCATGTCTCCACTCAAAAATATGTATCCTGACCGGCCTTGGAATGACATGCATTGGAGGTGGGTGACTTGGTTGGGTCCTAGGAGAATATTTGTACAGCATGTCATTGCATTGCAAAGATATGAATGCAAGAAAGAGTACCTACCCAAAAAAAAAAAAAGAATATAAGAAAGAGTACATGACTAAGATTGACAATGAAAATTGACACAGCCAAGACCATGAGCCATCTATCGAATCAAAAGGCCAACTCAACAATCTACTTGCAAAAAGAGTATGAATAAGACAGAAGGAATGCATGCACTTGACCAGGAGAAATCTTCTTTTTATATAAAAAAATTGCAGTGGAATAATTCTGAGATTAGGCACATGATTAATTAATTTCTAGAATTATAATAGATATTCATACAAATTCATTGATATGGATCGACATGCATATTCGTTAATAGTCATGATCATAGAAACATCTTTATTCGTCTAGGTATCTAGAGATTATCATCTCAATTAACACAAGAAGTAATAATTAATTATTAAGAAAAAAATTGTTTTAACACAGCTCTGTTGTAAGAGCACTTTTTAAATGATTGACATTTTGAGCTACATAATCATAACTACAAAAAATAACACTTTTAGTGTTTTCTATGTTTCACCTATGTATGAGATTAGGTTCCTCTCCATATCTTAATCGTCCAATATTTATCGAATTCTCTATGTGCGCGAAACACATGTACATTTCAAAATCCAATGGTTGTCGGGTGAAATCTATTTCAACCCCTCAAATACCTCTTTACCTAACAACCAATGGATGTTGAAATGTACAGATATCACGTGCACATGAAGAATTAAAAAATAATTGGACGATTAAGAATTGGAGAGGAGAGATGGAAATAACATCTGTCTCTAAAAAAGAGCATTCAGTGGCAAAAAATTACCGTACCTAAATGTATTTTGGGTATTTTGAATAATGGGGATAGAAAATATCTACAACGAAAAATTAATTTAAAAATATGAATATATATATATATAAGAAAAAATTAGTAATACACTTATATGGGTAGATATTTTCCACCTGTTCAACCTAACCGCCACTAAAAATTAATTTTTTTTTAAATCTAAATATAATAGAGGCGATTTACTGTTGCGAAAGGTTTTTTTTTTTCCTTCTTATTTTAATCTGTTCTTTGAAACCATTTGCACATCATGTGTAACCATTGTTTAAAATAACCGCCTCAATAAAATACAAAAAGACATATTATTTATATTTCCTCCTGCGCTCCCATTGACTCTTGTGCATGCATAAAGGCCAAACTTCCCTTAGAGTTAATAACCATATTTCCAGTGAATCTCCCTGACAAAGAGAACATATCATAAGACTGTAGGGTCTGTTTGATTGCAATGGAAATTTAAAGGTAAGGGGAATTGAAATTTTCTTACTTTAAAAATGAATGTTTATAATCATTACCCTATGTGATTGTATAAATTACTTAATTTTTTTAACTATATTTAGTAATGATATATTTTACATGTAATTTTTATTTTACATATTATAGCAAAGAGTTTTGGATGCAAAATAAAGTGAAATTTTATAATCAAATATGGAATTATTTCAAGTTAATGTTAAAGTCACGTGGGTAATAATTACATATATATTTTTTTTAAGTGTGAAAATTTCATTTCCCTTTTCTTTAATTCTCCTTACAACCAAACATAGCCGTAATTCACTTGTGATTTCTCTCCCAAAGGGCTTTTGTGCTCTAATTGGTTTTTTGTCATTTTCTACATTTGTTAACTAACATTAACTCTTAGGATTATCCCTCTTTGATTTTATTTGAAGGTTTCTACCCAAAAAAATAAAAGATTTTAGAGGATTAACACATGCAGATGATGATGGAATAATCCATGAGACATTGAAATTGGGTAAGTTTTATGGACCATAATTTTTGTCTTCTATAATCACAAATGCCATTTCTATTAACCGTTTAGAAGGGGAAACATAAAGAAAGCGTGCCCCATAAGTTATTTTTTTTATAGTCAACTAAATGTATGGTCCCACTAAAGTCGTTCATATGGTCAACGTTTGAAGTGAGAAAGGCCGATATCACACACTAGCAACTGGTGGACATCAAAGAGTCCTTCCTACGGTCCTTCCTAACCCATTCTACCTTCAACCCTGTACCAACAATTCTAGAAGGCAAATATTCCTTTTGACAGCATTCATTTAGATGACAAATTTGTGGTCATGGTGCCACATAAGGTGATTCATATTAGTCTTACACGTGGCAAAATCAAGCATCAATCCAAATTAAGGATTTTTTTTTTTTTTTGTGAAAATAAAAATGGATTAGAAATTTGGAACTAAGGAAACAACTACTTAACAATTCTGTCATCAAAGATACCATGTATACTACTTCTAGCCTCAGGCCCTCAATTGCTAAGTTATGAGCTATGGTTTTGTATTGTCTGTTCATATTTTTAACACATAAAGAAGTAACAGTATGTAAAAAAGATTGAATGTCAAAGAGTAATGAGAAGAATTTCCAGGGCCACAACTGTACATCTGGTTGCAGAAGCCAATCCACCATGTTTAATCAGTCTAAATTTCTCTTTGCTTGTTCATCCCATTGTTTATGTTCCAAGGATTCCTTACTGGATCCCTCTTCCCTTGGTTTCTTGAGTTGATCCTGTAAATCCAAAATTCAAATAGGCTGAAGAAAATTGGTTGTTAGAGATAACAACGGCTGCCTATCCAACTTCCTTTGAAACAGGATCAAAACTCCCATCAGTGAGTAAATGACCTCATGTGAAACTGAGAGAAAGTGCAGTGATGGAATCAAATCATGAGTTCTTCAATCTTGTGATACAAGGGCTGAATGTTTCACTAAAGTAGGAACTCTAAAGCCCTCAAGTTTGGGCAGCCAAGCTGAAATCCAAATATTAATTGGAGTGGCCATTACCAACTCGTCAACAGATCATGTTTTGTAAATCAGGTTGAACTACCTTCAACCCATTCCAAATCTAGGAACCTGCAGGGCAAGTAAATATTTATCTAGGATTGATCTAAAAGAATCTTGACCCACAAGCTTTCGGGAGAAACTAAAAGCCAAGGTTAAAGATATGGAGAAGACCTTTCCCAGGTTTCTGATTGCCTTTCCAAAAAGTTAGCATTAATTGAATCCAATTGTTTATACACTGGTTTTGCAAAAAGAAAACAGGTCATGAAATAGATTGGGACTGAGCTAAGGACAGATTTTACTAAGATATTTCTATCAGCATGGGTAAGAAGATTGCTCTTTCCCAAAATAGATTAAAGATATTCCAAGGCCAATTTTCCTTTGTTCCCTATGAGAGCCAAGTAACCAGCTGCTTGCAATCAGACCATATTGTCAAAGTTTTCATCCATATTGCTTAGCTCGGCGCACCCCTTGAAGCATTCCCTGCAACTCGGATTCTTGTGATGACCCTACACCACCATTATCCATATCAATCATAATAAACTGTGAATTATAAAGAAGAATTAAACACCACCCACCTATGACTAAATCTGGATCGTAGCTACCATCACAGATGATGAGATCCTCTACCCCCTCTTTTAGCTTGTGGTAGTCTAATGGGGTTAACTGGGTCGGCTGACTTTGAGCTACAACCTGATTAAGAGGAAAGCATAGAAGGTGCAAATCTGAAACCCACTTGAAACAGATTGAACACAAGCAACCAGATAGTGTTTACTTCTCTGAAAGAGGGTAGCATTACGAAGCATCTAGATGAAATAAAAGGTAACAGCTAAAGTTGACAAAAAGCATTTCTTTTGATTACAGTACAACTACAAAGAGCTGCAAAAATGGAGGACTCTATCATGGATTCATGGGAGTTTTATAGATGAAACTAGAATTGTTCAAGGCAAGTGTGTCAATGCACAAACAAGGAAACAATTGTACACATATGAACAGTAGCTTGAAGTGTAAATAATCCATTAAAAAAAAAAATCATAACCATGTCAAATTCCCATTATATTATTACCTCTGCTTCCTCTTCTTTCTCTTCCTCTGCTTCCTCTTCTTCCTCTTCTTCTTCTTCTTCCTCTTCTTCCTCTTCTTCCTCTTCTTCCTCTTCTTCTGCTTCTTCAGTACCATCTTTCATATTGAGTGGAATGAGACTCTCAATGTAAATCTCCGTTTGAATATAATCTTGAACACTAATAAGATCCCTAGACCTTCGTCTACGGGTGTCATACCCAATCAGCACATCATCATTCATCTCGAGTATAACTTCACCATTCTTTGAATAGCATATAGGCCTGATGAACCCACAATTTTCCAGCAACTGTTGCTTGATCGAGAACTGTTTCACCCAAGAGTCTCTCACGCCGTAATCCTTCATCACCCAAAAATCAAAACGGTCCCTCCAGAACTCACAGACCAAACAGAGTTGTCCTCCAAGAACCCTAACAGTCATGTAAAACTTATCGTCCACAAAATCAGGCAATGGCACCTCTCGCCACTCCTCATCTTGAAGATCAAAGGAAACGATAAAATTGGACACCGTCTGAGACTGTGCAACCCAATGAAGAGCAGAATTTACAAGAACCCCAAATATCTGATGGTCGCTATCGCAATGATTTATGCGGAAGGGCATGTCTGCAATCCTTCTCCATGAGTTGGTGCTAAGTGAGTAAACCTTCACCTCTACCTCTTCATCAAAATCTACAACCCTTACAACCTTGTAATCCTCGGTGATGGGGTCGTAACCAAATCCGTAAAGAACGAAACGTGCCAAGTTAGAAGTAGGATTAATGGGTAGTTTAAGATGCCTTCTGGTAGAAGGGTTCCAGAGGAATATATCTTCACTGTTGTATATACAGAGTAAGCCGTTGCAAGAACCCATTATCTCGGTTACATCGTTTAGAAACTTAGGCTGATGATCGAGTTTTACCAACTCTTGTGGTTCAGAAGAATCTAAGTCGACAGAATAGAGAGAGCAATCACTCAAAATGAGGCTGAGGTAGGCATTGCTTGCAAGGGATCGGCTGAGATGCATTTTGACAAAAGAAGGATCGATTGTAAGAGCATACCAGGATTTGCATACGGACTTGAATCTTAGAAGATACTTGGCCGGAAGCCTCGAAAGTATGTCGGCGATGACTTCCTCAGGGAGATTCTTGTTTAGCATTGCCTCCACTTTGCTAATCTTGACGTTGAAATCCGCCATGGCCGGCGATTAGGGTTTTTCTTCGAAAGCGCAAATCTTTTTAATAAATGGTTTGGTTCTATTTTTAATTTTTAAATTTAAGATGGATTGGGTCGGTTCTAACCATTTAACCCGTTCATTTTAATTCGAATTGATATCGTGAAAATTGAATCATTTAAATCATCAAAATCGATCCGATTAATCTATATAATAATTAAATATTTGATTATTTTAATAAAATATAATAATTTAATTTAGAGAAAAATTAAGGATCATAGAGGTTGTCTAATAATCTATTCAATAATTTACTCCAATTATGTAGTTATGTAATTAAATATTTACTTGTTCAATGTCTCATTTAATTTGATATAAAACTGAAGTGTTTATCCCTCAAAAGCAAATTTTAGTAAATATACGAATAAATTAACAAACTGATTGCCAACTATTTAAAAATCAAATGTAATAAACCACTATCAAAACCGTTTAAAACCGAGAAACCAACATTGTTTAAAAACTATGGAACCGAAATCGTGCTGAGATTTCAAAAAGTGTAATCATTTAGTAAATTGTGCAGTTTTTTTTTCAGCCAAATAAATGTGAATCGAACCGATTAACACCCTTAAATTTCATATGTTCTTAATATTTAGCATGTGACCGTTCATTTAGATGCCAAATTTGTGGTCAGGGTGTCCATATAACATGATTCATATTACTCCAATACCATTTTTACACATGGCAAAATCAAGGGTCAATACATTTTTTTTTTTGTGAAGATAAAAATGCATTAGAAACTAAAGAATAAACATTTCAACAATATTGTCCTTAAAATACCCTATATATCCCTAAGTTATGAGCTATAGTTATATGTTGTTTGTTCACCTTTTTAGTACAAAAAGAAGTAACAGTATGAAGAGAATATTGGATGTCAAAGAGTAATGAGAAGATTTCCCAAGGCCACAAATGTACATCTTGTTGCAAAAGTCAATTCATCAAAGAGCATATTCGGTGCAGAAGGTTCCCACACGTGCGAGGTCCAAAAGGGGCCAGAACTACTTAGCTTTACCCCGAGAATGTCAAAAGGCTATTTTGACCACTTGACCACCAAGTCATAACATTAATACCTTACCCTTAGACCAAGCATACACCTTGCATAAGCCAATTCACCATCGCTGTTAAATCTGTCCAAATCTCTATGCTTGTACATCCCGTCAATTATGCTTCAAAGATTCCAAGTTGAATCCCTCTTGCCTCGGTTTTTTGAGTTGATCCTATGAAGAAAATTGATCATCAGATATAACAATGACTGCCCATCCTGCCTATTCTGAAACGGGATCAAAGCTCCCATCAGTGATGACAATTGAATGATTAGTGGATGGAAGACGAAGCTAGTAATCCTGTGGGGGTTGCTATGAGTGGGTATTTAACATATTTTTGGGGAAGAGAAGTAGAAGATTAAGCCTTTTAAGGTCACACTCCCAACTTTCAATAAGATTGAGGAGATAATAGGAATTGGAGTCAGCTTTTCTAAAAATCAGGTTGTTCCTTGAGTTCAAAAGGAAATAGGCTGTTATTGAGGCCACACAAAGAATGAAAGATTTATCACATTTGGTGATTCTTGGGTTGGTAATTAAGTTTTTAATTAAGCCTAGTAAATTGGGACCCTACAAATTTTAAGCATGATACTAAGTTTACCAGCTCTTAAAGGACAAATGCCAATCTGAATCAGCATCTATCATCAATGTTCATGGACTTCAATTTAGACAAAGTTGGGATTCCTCCCTTCAGGATTTTCCATAGGAAAATTTTGTATTTTGGGGTGGATCTTGAGGCTCCTGATGGTTTTTCATACCATATTCTCAGAAGAAGAGTAGATTGCAGTTACCAGCATATATCCTTCCATATATACCCATGCACCCTTTTAGTAAACTATATTTTAATACTTCGTTTTGTCACTTGACCAACTCTAATTGAGATGAAAGGACCTTGGGAGCTACATTATTGATCCACCATGTGGTATAAATAAGTGTTTGTGCAAAGAATTTTCAATTTCACAACCATACAGGGAACCTTTTCCTATTATTGAAGAAAACTTGGTGATTCATGATTTAAAAGGTGTATTATTGCCCAAGTATTTCTCTCTCTCCCAATAGAGAGACCACATTCTTAGCAAGTATCACGCAACACACAACTCAATATAAGCCTACTCCAAACTACTTTAGGTTTGGCTTCACAAATTCTCTTCCTGCAGTCCATTCTAATTATGGCCAAATCTTCAATTATCCCTAAGCAGAAAGCCTTCTTGTCTCTCTCCATTACATGATACCAATTCAGCATAAAGTTACAAATTTCACTATTTTCACCAAGCAGTTCTTATAATCACAGCTTCCCCCTCCTAATGTGTAGTATAACAAAAGAAATAAGCATCATTTTCCAGCTACTTAATTAAATGGCAAATAATGTATGCAAAAAGCCTTGTCCTCAGCCTTACTCTTATCCTAATAACTAAAAAATGAATCACATGGAAAGTTTTCAAGTATAAGTGTTTAAAAAAAAAAAAACTTTTAAGAGACTAGTATTTTGCAATAAACATGGAAGGGCTAATTCATGTATTCAGCCTACCTTTCCTTCGTTTTGAAGGCAAATAGCCTGAAATTTGATTGATTGCATTGTGACTTCAGAAAGCTGCAAGAATGGAGGACTCATCATGGGAGTATCTTATAGATGAAACTATAATTGTTCAAGACGAGTGAAAATGCACAAACAAAGATACAATTCTAAATATATGAATAGTAGCTTCAAGTGTAAATCTGCTCTACCAATTACCAATTCAATAATCTATTCAAACAAAAACCCATAACCATATCAAATTCCAATTATATTATCACCTCTGCTCCCTATTCTTTTCCTTCTTCTTCTTCCTATTCTTTTCTTGTTTCTGCTTCTTCAATTCCATCTTTGAGTGAAGAATGTGAGTTTAAGTTTAGTCCTATATTAGAAACTTGTAAAAGTTTTTTTTTGGGTATATATATAAATAGGAATTAGTTTTTAAAGGACATGGAGTTCCTTAGAGAGAAGTCTCTCCACTCTCTCATGTGTGGGGATTGTGCAAAAACCCGTGTTGATTCAACTTATGAACAATCGAATTCAAAGATTTTTTTTCTTTTTTCGATAAAGGAAAATAATGGCATTTGGTAAAGTATGTTTTAGAATTAGTTCACCCAAATTATTACATAAATATCATTAGCACCCAAGCCATCATAACCAAAAATTACAAAAATGGCATTAACATTCCACTTTCCTAAAAGGCTCCATTTATTTCAACAAAAAAAATTTCATGTCGAAACATTTTCCTGTGTTTATTTTCAGTAGGAACAATATGATGTAAACCAGGAAATAGAAGATATGCCCAATGCCTCAATGTGACACCGCAAAACTTAAAAACATTCATAGGGCTGTAATGAACTTTACGGTTCTCCGATCCACATCCATTTCTGGTTCCCAAAACCTCCCTATTTATGCTTCTTATTCCTGGTTATGCATCATCAAAGGCTCTTGAAATGAAAATTTCAAATTGCATAAGAATAGAAGAGTGTTATTATGCATAACCGTATTAGAATGTTATTCCATACGAAGCAATTACTTTTAGTGGAGGTTCAGAACCACCACCAAAAGTCCCAATAGCTAGGATCAATTTTCGAATAGTATTCCTAGTCCCCCGTATAAATAACCATGGTTGGAAAACCAGGTTTTGTGGCTCGACTCGTCATCTTCAAAACCTAGTGACTCAGAACGAGGCATGAAAAATCAGACGAGTCATGTCAAATTTCCCCCTCTCATTTCCATACTAATCTTTCTCAAGCAATCCAAATAAATAAATTAAATGAGACAAGGTAGAACAAAGTGTTTGATTTTCAATTTTTTTTTTTTATGAATCTCATCATTCATTCTCTTGGATGACAATGATAAGATCCGACTTCGAAATGTCATGGCCAAGAATCATGTTTTTTTAATTAAAATATAGATGTATATAATCAATAGTCACTAGATTCAATACAAAACACCTCAGACATTGAACATTTAACATCATCAAAATATATTTTAGTTCAAAACTATAGAAATAGTGACTCAATTTGACAAAAATCAGCCGTTTGTGATGACTCGGGCAAAATAAAAGAGTCTTAAATGACTCGGTATGATTTGGTTCAAGTCTTGTCATTTTTTAATACAAGACGAATCTCCATGACTCTTGACCAGGTTTTTAATCCTTTGACTAAACTCCGCCTAATTTTCCTAGTCAAAACTCGATTTTTCAACAATGTAAATAACAATAAATCATACATAATTTGATTCCTAGAGTTTTTAGTGACCCAAAAGTAAACAATTTACATCAACTGCACAGGGAAAAAAACAATTTACATCAACTGTTTAAACTAAAATAAACCCATGTACAAGTCCCCCCCCGCCCCCCAAAAAAAAAAATATATATATATATATATACATACATAAATTGTGAAGGCCGCCAACAACTTGCTATTCTTCGATCTGGAAGGTCATCCAGAAAAACATCTTTAGACTCTCCTTGGATTAATTCTACAAGAAATAAATCAGATCTCAATACCATTTCAGAAGCTTGCAAATTAATGAAAAACAGGATAAGATACAAGATGTTACTAAGTGTCAATGTGTTCTTTTCCTTGTAGTTTCTATTCACAATATGCAATCAAGATCATAGGGGGTTGAAAGATCATAAGAAGGCCAATGATTAACTTGCTAAGCGCCTCTCAAATTGCTACATCTCTAGTACCTTTATGTTCTATTCATGGTAGAAGATAAACAGCTTAAAGGCTACTGGATGATTGGATCCTTATGTTCATTTGCTTCTTCCATGCATAACCTATTTGTATCTGGGGCTCTACAACGAGGCTATGAAGTATGCACTCTACACATTTGTATCAGGTGAGGTCTGAAAAGAAGTCAAGATTATGTTGCAATTCTACCAAGTAATGAAAAGAAGACAAGATTATTGTAGTAGATACAAAGGTTGAAACGAAACACCAGGCAAGAAAGCAATCAAGACATGGGAACAGGGACATTATAAACAGCCATATACACTGACCATACAAGTACTGGAAAGTGAAAATACCACTCTACAGGAATGAGATGTCCAACAACTTAAATTAACACTGACAATATGGTATGTACGTGGCAGAGCCTTTCTTACCTATCTTGATGAGATAGAGTTTGCAACAGATAATTCAAAATACGGGTAAACAAGTAAGAGTTTTAATGGGTTGTGGTTCTATTGAGGGAACCCTGCCTCCCTACTCAACGAGCAGAATAAGATAAGATTCTTCTTCTCCTATTCATTTTCTGAGCAAGGATATTTATCCCTACCATATAGCAACAGTTACACACTTACACCCACTTCTCTCCTATTACCTCTCCTATTTTAACTCCAACCCACACTTCAGACCACTCACTTCAACTCCTCTCACGACTATAACTTCCCATGCACAATCACACGTGTGATCTGAACTACATGAACATGGCATTAATAATAAACATAAGCAACAATTCAAATATATAAAATAACTACCTATGCCAACCAAGATCCATACGTGGCAAACAACTCTTGCACATATCACAATACCATTCCACAACATTTCTTAAGTGATGTTGTTTTAGACCACCAATAGCGGCAACAATATTGTTAGTTCTGAAATCATTAATAAACACTAATCAAGGGCCCTCTTTCCCACTAACAGCAAACACAATCCACTAGGCTCAAACTTGGAACATTGCTGAGTAAATTGAAGAGTCACTAATAGCACAAAATGGAAATATTAGACATCCATGCTAACCCGGAGAATGGACAGAGGGATTCCAAGTACTAAAGCAGTCATTGTTTCACACGGCAGTAAGTCAGTCTCTAGAGAGACCAGTGCATCTTGTTGGAAAAGCGACATGCCCTGGCATCTCGTAAGTTTCTGTTCACAATATATGATCAGATCATACAGGGTTGAAAGATCATAAGAAGGGCAATGATAAACTGAACACTCTTTCTAAACATATGCAATGTATTTTGACAAGGACGGTCTCTCGCCCAGTGCCCAGGCTTACTAAACTATAACAAGTGCCTGATGAACCAGACCTTGCTCCCACTTCAGTAGAAGAATCAGATGAAGGCTAGGGGCAGTCCCTAGCCCAGTGGCCTTCCTGCCCACATCTGAACCAGGACAAACCACTCCTTACATAATGTCCCAACCCCAATGGTCTCCCATGAGAAGCACTTTCTCCTCAACAATCCCATTATTGGAGTTAGGTGTCTGAAGGCTCTCAAAATCTCCTATGAGCAGTAATGTCTTCCTGAGTTCTTGTATCTGGGCAGAACATTTTATGGGCAGTAAACATAACCACTATCAAGAAAATCAGCATTTAAATGGACAATTCAGATGAAAAGGAACTTAAGAGTAATTGCTTCCAGCATCAATGAACTCTACATTTTCTCACTCAAAGAAATCAATGAATCAAACATGTATAATAAATAATAATGGGAGGACATTGGGCACGCTGCTAGATCTCCTCAAGCTAGCAGCTCAACCAATGAGGCGCTCAGATGGGAGGGGCAGGGGGACTTTCCCAAGGGGGAGTGGAGAGAGGCAGGCATAGTGCGGGGCACATCACTAGCGTCCCCAGCCTTACCCAATGATAATATACATCAACGGAATAAATCATTATAAGAGTTCTCGAAGAAAGCAGGATGGAAAAATTGATACAATTTGATTGCTTATACATTGCTATGTTTGGATGCCAAGGAAAAAAAAAATTTGAGGAGAGAGAGACACACATGAATAAATCATTTTGTCATCATGATTTTTTGTCTTATTATGTTGTTTCTTCTCTTTTCTTTTAACCAACCCCATTCATTTGGGAAAAAATCTAAGTTGTTGTAGTTATTGTCGTATGTTTTTTCTTTTATTTTCTTTTCTTTTCTTTTCTTTTCTTTTCTTTTCTTTTCTTTTCTTGACATCCAAACATTGCTAAAAGTTATTTCACTCCAAAAATTTCCCTATCCTTCTTTCAGCCTAATTTTAAAAAATATTCCTTTCAAATAATAAGTGCTAAATAAGAGATGAACTCTTTTAAGAGTACAATTTTGCAATAAACATGCAATGGTCAATTCATGTATTCAGCATCCTTTTCCTTTATTGTGAAGGCAAGAAGCTTGAAACTTGATTGATAGCATTGCGACTTCAGACAACTGCAAGAATGGAGGACTCATCATGGGAGTTCCATAGATGAAACAATAATTGTGCAAAGGAAAGAGTGTAAATGCAGAAACAAGGAAACAATTCTAGATATATGAATAGTAGCTTGAAGTGTAAATCTGCTCTATGAGTTACCATGTCAATAATCCACAAAAAAAAATCATTACCATGTCAAATTCCTATTGTAGTATTACCTCTACTCCCGATTCTTTTTCTTCCTCTGCTACCTCTTCTTTTTTTGTTCCTGCTTCTTCAGTACCATCTTTGGCATTGACTGGAACGAGACTCCCAATGTAGATCTCTGTTTGAATCCCATCTTGAACACTAATAAGATCCCTAGACCTTCGTCTATGGGGATCATACGCTACCAGCACATCTATATCCACCTCGAGTATAACTTCACCATTCTTTGAATAGCATATAGGCCTGATGAACGCAGAGTTTACGAGCGGGTGTTCTTCCATCGAGAACTGTTTCACCCAAGAGTCCCTCACGCCATAATCCTTCATCACCCAAAACTCAAGACTCCAGAACTCACAGACTACGCAGAGTTGTCCTCCAAGAACCCCAAGAGTCATGAAAATTTTATCGTCCACAGAGTCGGGCAGTGCTACCTCTCGATACTTCTCATCTTGAAGGTCAAAGGAAATGATAATATAGGGCGTCTTGCCCTTTGCAATCCAATGAAGTGCAGAATTTACAAGAACCCCAGACACGTAATGGTCGCCTTCCGCGTTTATGTGGACAGGCATGTCTCCAACCCTTCTCCATGAATTAGTGCTAAGTGAGTAGACGTTCACCTCTACCTCTTTACTAAAAGAATCTACAACCCTCACAACCTTGTAATCGTCAGTGATGGGTTCGTAACCGAATCCGTAAACAACGAACTGTGCGAGGGAAGAAGACTTTATAGGATTAATGGGTAGTTTTTGATGCCTTCTGGTAGAAGGATTCCAGAGGAATATGTCCTCCTCATGGTCATTATTGTATACACAGAGTAAGCCGTTGCAAGAACCCACTATATCGGTTACATAGTTTTGAAACTTGTCAGGCTGATGATCGAGTTGTACCAACGCTTGTGGTTCGGAAGAATCTAAGTCGACGGCATAGAAAAAGCCGTTACTCAAAATGAGGCCGACGTAGTTGTTGCTTGAAAGGGATCGGCTGAGATGCATTTTTACAAAAGCAGGATCGATTATAAGAGCACACCATGATTTGCATACGCACCTGAATCTTAGAAGAGGCTTGACCGGAATCCTCGAAAGTATGTCCGGAATGATATCCTCAGGGATATTCTTGTTTAGTATTGCCTCCCCTTTGCTAATCTTGACATTGTTCACATCCGCCATGGCCAGCGACTAGGGTTTTTCTTCGAAGAGAAGAAATGTAATGTGAATATATATATAACATGAAGCACTCCACACAAATGGTTGGAGAAAACGCAGGGCAGCGGAACTGGGAAGACGGTGGATCCCCTCTACTTTATGCGGCGGCGTGAGGCGGTGAAAGAGAAACGGCCTCTGCTCTGCTCATAGGAAAGGATAGATCCAAGAGAAAAGGGGGTAAAAACGTGATCAATCGGGCGGTGCCGGTTTCGGTCGGGCCTATGTCCTTAAAACATGACTTATTTATTTAAGGAATGAATTAGTCTTGATCGGTCTCATGTCGAACTTAGTCAGGTTTCGAGCATTAATCCAGGTAATTGAATTATAATCCAACCATAATCGGATAATGTACTAATAAAGCCTTAAATAGGCCTTAAATAATCTTTATTTTTTTTAAATTTAAAATTCTTTAATTTACAGTTAGTTCCATTCAATAATTAATAAAAATATCAATATATACCTTATTCTAGAGGTGTCAACCAGTCGGGCTTGGCTGGTCTTGGTCAGGCTTAATCAGGCTTAACCACTTGGAACCCTTGCACCATGAACGCTCGTTTAAATAAATAGGCCTAACTTCGGGGGGCATAGTACGATTTATAATCGAGTCAATCGGTGTTGGGCTTTAATCGGGCTTTCTTAAACCGATCTTAATCGGACCTTAATCGGGTTACAGACCTATTTAAGTCTAAACGGACTCTAAATGTGTCTACCCTAAAATTCTTTTCTTAAGTTGGTTGAAGGCTTAGAAATATATGAGGTAAATCTTTAATAAAAAAGAAAAATGATATAAGAATATGATTGTTCTTATAAAGAAAAAGAAGAGATTATAACATTTACAACTTACAAAATAAAGCTTAATTAAATCAAATCCTCTTACAAAGCAAAGTGCAAGAAAGCTTAATTTGTTTCTTACTAGTTTTGGTAAAATAGGAATTTTATGTAGTATTAAAGGACGTCGGGTTGGGTCGGGCTATAATGAGTAGGTTCAAGTCGAGCATATACATGTGTCGGTTCAGTTGGCGTCCGCCAAGCTAGCTACTTGCACCGTGAACTCCCATTTAATGAGACCGACATGTTTATTAATCTAGCCGGTCTAAGTCGGGCCGTAAACGTGTTGGGCTAGAGTTTTCTATCAAAGGAAAACATCTACAGGGGAAGGATTTGTCCCTTTTCATTAGGATGGTGTAGTCATTACATCCTCAGAGACCCACTCTGTTTCTACCATGTCTTCTAGGTTCTTTTCCGCAGAGTTATTAATAAGAAAATTTCATCATAACCCCTGTATGACAAGCAACGTTTCTGCAGGACCAATGGGCGATAATGGGCATGTCAAAACTCAAACTCACAACTAGTCGACTCGAACGATGATGGGTTGAGGGCATTTTTACCATTAGGCTACCAACCCCATTGGTTATTCATGTAATACTTACGAAGTATCAATATAGACAAGTGAAACGATAAATAAAAAATAAAGACATTATCATTAGTTTTGATATTTTAAATTAAGCATTAAAAAACTACTTGATCGCGTGGCCATGACATCCACGTAAGGGTGTCAAATCATAATCGAATCCAATCCCGGACCGAATACCCTGAATCAAATCCAATCCATTATAATATAGTTAAATCCTGGATCTAAAATAAATATTTTTAATTTGGTTCGGTCTGGATCTGGATTTATGCTAAGAACCGTAAATAAAAAATAAAGACATTATCGTTAGTTTTGATATTTTAAATTAAGCACTAAAAATCTACTTGATCGTGTGGCCATGACATCCACGTAAGGGTGTCAAATCAGAACCGAATCCAATTCCGGACCGAATACCCTAAATCAAATCCAATCCATTATAATATGGTTAAATCCTGGATCTGAAATAAGTATTTATAATTTGGTTCGGTCTGGATCTGGATTTACACTAAGAATCGTCGGATCTAATCAAAACTTGACTGAATAACTTAATGTCACTTTTTCATCTTTAACTATAAACGTAATATAACTTATATGGAAACCCGACATAATTAAACACCAAATTGATAAATCATCTTATAGAGTTACAATTATAGTCCAACTGTAAAACCTTTTTTTTTTTTAAGTTTTTGTTGCTTTAGAACTCATGAACCATGAGTTA